>NC_134793.1:63559535-63574535 GCF_046742065.1 Oratosquilla oratoria | reverse complement strand
CTCCGGCCGGCACTGTTCTCGTCCGACCACGGTGTATTTTCACATTTTCACTACTTTTAGAGTACCCACAGTTTTCAATTTCTCATAATTTCTAGATTAATCCGGCCCCAACACACTATCTTAGTTTCGTCCACTTCTAACACTCCCCATCCTAAATACACTATAATTTCGAAAAAGAAAGAGAACATGTCCTCTCAGTATGATGCCACGGTACTACTACTACTACTACTACTACTACTACTACTACTACTACTACTACTACTACTACTACTACTACTACTTTTTTTTATATACACGACCTCCATCCTCGTGGAACTGTGTGGTGGAAGCAGCAGGACCTGTCTCCCACAGACACAGTTCATTGGCCCCTCTCCCGCCAATGACTGTGGTCGACAACCCTTTTATTTATCTATCTAATTTTTATTAACAATGCCTAATACAAAAGCTCATTTATCCTACTGTCAACCACCGTCTGCTCAAAATCTAGGTGTTGTATATGTGCCGATTTGGGCGGTGGGGACCTTGTACCTCTCAGGCATAGGAGGGCTGATCTTAGGAGAGAGAATGACAGTCTACATCTCATCCATGAAACAATGCTGCTTTTGGGTTGTTGTTTCTTTCCAGCCATTACCTCTGCCAGCCGAGCGTAAAATGCCTTTGCTCTAGGACCCATCCCACCTGAAGTCGTAAAGGTTATAGGAGTGAATGAGCCCTGGTCTACATTCTGTATACGCTCTTCGTACATCCTGATCTTCTCATACTCGTTCCGGAAGTGAGATGCCTCAATAGTTCGGCTGTTGTAACAGGGGGCCATCGGATCAAATATTCGCATGTCAAAGAAAGCCATTTGTCCCCGTGTCCAGAAACCTCTTGCGCTGACATCCACTCTTGCTTCATCTGATGTGTTGGACGTGCGGTATCTGAAGTTCTCTCCTCCTAGTGGGAGTAATGTTGGTTCGATAGTCTCATCCTTGCACACCTTCTGAAGCATCTGGGCAATGAGATCTCTTACCTCATCATGTCGCATGCAAATGAATCCACCCGGCTTGCATATCATCGTATGGTCCGGAGTAAACTGTACACCACAGGAGCATATGTTAGGCAGCCCTCCCAATGGCCATCCATACCTCAGGTCAATGGCATCCGTGAATTCTCTTTTGTTTAAGGTGAATACCTTTGCCCTGATTGGTAGTGCTGTCAGCCAATTGGACGCCCCAACTTCCTGCGCCAATGTTATCTTTCTTTTCATACAATTCGATAGTCGAGCTAGAAGTGCTTGAAGTTCCTCCTTCTGCCTCTCCTCCCTCCCCTTTGAAATGTTTCTTCTAATTTCTCTGATCTCCTCCATGTTAGTCTCCTTCCGTTGATCTTGTGACACGATGTTGTTTGTCAAGGAGGACGTGAGTTTCATAGAGTTTTGGTGTTCTATTTTGGCTAGGTTTAACGGGTTGGAGATGCCTAGCCCTCCCATTCTAGGAAGTTCAATGAGTTTTCTTTCCTCTTCGTTTAATGTCCGTCCGTTGGTGATGGCCGGTACTAGCTCGTTTCTGATGGTTTCTTCAAGGGGTCTTAGTAGGTCGGTGATGTTAGGTACCGTCCTTAACATGTAGTTCCACTTATGTTTAACCCCATATATGAATGCGGCATATGCCGCCTGCGGTTCGGTCTTTGCAAAGCTAGCTAGGAGCCTAACTTCCGCCACCCAATCGTTAACTTTCTTTTCAATATATTGCTTTTTAAAGGATTCTGAGCCGATACTACTACTACTACTACTACTACTACTACTACTACAAAGGCAAAGGATTACAAAGGCAAAGCATGCCGACAGTAGACCTTTTGATCCATATCTAGGTCGGATGAAAAAAAAAAAAAAAAAAAAAAAAAAAAAAAAAAATCATATTAATAATAAATTAAAACTATAACAATGTAAATAACAATTAAAATACATAAATAAATGCATTGGTATAGTTGAATAACAAACAAACAGGTAAATAGTAAATGATAATAAATTGACATATAACTAATAATAAATGAAAATCAGACAGACAAATTATAACAAAACAAAAAATATAACATAAATTATAATAATTACAGCATCTTACTTAGGTATTTATCTAAATGATTCTTAAAGCTTCGAACTGAACTACATTGCACTACCTGTGCAGGAAGTTTATTCCATTCATTAACTACACGGTTGGCAAAGTTGTTTCTACCTACTTCCAAATTGAATCTATTTCCGGACAGTTTGAGACCATTGTTTCTTGTCTGATTCTCATTCAATGTGAAAATTTGGTCACTTTTGATGTTGTCAATTCCCTTTAAAATCTTAAAGACCTGTATCAAGTCACCTCTGAGTCTACGCTTTTTTAGGGAAAACAGATTCATGTGCTTAAGTCGATTTTCGTATGATTTATTTTTGATATTTGGAATCAGTTTTGTGGCTCGCCGTTGTACTTTTTCCAGTCTGTCAATGTCTTTAATGAGATTCGGTGACCATACGGAAACAGCATATTCCAAATGTGGACGAACTAACGATTTATATAGCTTGTTAATGAGTGATGGACTTTTGAAATCAAAAGATCGCGCAATCAATCCCAGAATCTTATTTGCTTTCTCAGAGGCTGAAATACACTGCTTGGATGATTTGAGGTCGTTACTGATAATTACGCCGAGATCTTTTTCACTATCCACTTTTGTTAACGAATTTCCAAATAACTTGTAATCGTACTTGCTGTTATTTTTACCTATGTGCATTACCTTGCATTTACTTGTGTTAAATTTCATTAGCCACTTTTCAGACCATTGCTGTAATTTATCTAAATCTTCTTGAATATCTAATTGGTTTGAGTGATCATTTGCCACTCCGCACAGTTTTGTATCATCAGCAAATTTGGAAACAGTAGATTTTAGTCCATGGTCTATATCATTTATATATACTATGAATAGAAGTGGCCCAAGAACGGAACCCTGAGGAACTCCACTTGCAACACTTTTCCATCCAGAAGTTTTTCCATTTAAAACAACTCTCTGTTTTCGACCTTTCAACCAATTACTAGTCCAACCTAATAGGCTACCACTTATTCCATGCAAAGCTAATTTAGTAAGAAGTCTTTCGTGTGGGACGGTATCAAAAGCTTTTGCAAAGTCTAGATATATTAAATCTATATTGTTTCTTTTGTCAAAATTCGAGACAACTGTGTTGTAGAATTCGAGTAAGTTAGTCACGCAAGAACGTTTCCGTCTGAAACCATGTTGGCTATCATTTATCAAACGGTTACTTTCTAAATGATATTCGATAGCATCTCTGATGATAGTTTCCATTATTTTTCCTACGATCGAAGTCAAACTAATAGGCCTATAGTTATTTGGTTTCTTTTTGTCACCTTTTTTGAATATGGGAGTAACGTTAGCTAGCTTCCATTCTCTTGGGACATCTCCGGATATGATGGATTTCTTGAAAATAATTTCTAATGGAACAACAATCTCATTTTTCATTTCCTTTAAGATTCTTGGATGCCAACCGTCAGGCCCTGGTGTTTTATTAACTTTGAGTTTGTCTATACACCTTTTAATTGTTTCTTTTGTTATATTTACCGTAGTGAGTAAGTTTACCCCAGACTTTTCACAGGTTTCAGTTTGGAATTCACTTTGAGGTGTTTCGTTTACGAATACCGAGCTAAAATAATTGTTTAAGAGATTACACATTCCTTCATTTGAATATTCAAGTTGACCGTCAGCAGATAATAGTGGACCAATGTGATTCCTAACAACCTTTTTATCTCTAATGTAACTATAGAATTCTTTGGGATTCTCTTTGGATTTCTCAGCGATGTTCATTTCGTATTGTCGTTTTCTTTTTCTTATTGTCTTTTTTAAATCTCTCTGTATTGATACATAACTTTCATAGTCATTAGATGCACCCGAGCACTTATATTTCTTATAAGCCTGTCTCTTTTTAGCAATACTTTTTTCAGTTTCTTTGTCGAGCCACTTTGGGCGAGCCTGATTTGGGGGACGTCTGTCCTTAAAAGGAATGTAAGTTTGAATCATCTTAGTGAGCGTATTTTGAAATATTTCCCACATCTGATCTACAGGCCTTTCGTTTAATTTTTCCTCCCAATCTGTAAGCTGAAGCTCCTGACGTAGTTCTATGAACTGAGCTTTACTGAAATCGGGTATTTTAGAAGCACAAGTATCTATTCTAAAATTGTTTAGGAGTTTGAATCTGACTAAGTTGTGATCGCTATTTGCAACAGATTCACCGACTTCTACATCAGTTGCCATGCTTTCGCGGCTAGTGATCAATAAATCGAGTAAGTTTCCATATCTTGTGGGCTCTTTTACATGCTGAATTAAGTAATTGTCACCAAGAAAATCAATCAAGCGACTACCTATATGGCCATGTTCAAGGGTCATCCAATCAATGTCAGTAAAATTGAAATCACCCATTATCAATAAATCCCGGTTGCAGAAACTAGACAGTTCTTGAAATAACAGTTTGTCGTCTGCTAATGATAATGTCTTTGGCCTATATATTACACCTATATTCATTTTTTGTCCATTTGTTTGGGTTAACTCAACCCACAAACTGTCATATGCATCCTGTTTCACTTTCTCTAAAACACAAGCATGAACATTGTTTTTAACGTACAATAGAACACCCCCACCTTTCTTGTGGTTTCTATCCTGATGAAAGTGTTTAAATCCCGCAATATTAAATTCAGCTTCGACTACTACTACTACTACTACTACTACTACTACTACTACTACTACTACTACTACTACTACTACTACTACTACTCTCAATATTCTCCATTCCCTTCCTCCCCTCTTATTTCCCCCTCTTATTTCCCCCTCTTCCCCCCTCTCCCTCCTCCTTTTCTCTCCTTCCTCCCCTCCCTCCTCCCTCCCTCTCACTTCTCCCTCCTACCCGCTCCTTCTCTCCCCCTCTTAACAATGGTCTTATGTGGCGCACTCTCGCTCGGCACTGCAAGACCACAACTCGAAATCTTTGTGTTTGTGTGTGTGTGTGTGAAACGAATACACAATAGCAAGGAAAACTGAACCCGGCCTGACTTGAGCCCTAAGTTCAATTCCTGACCCCGGACTACCTTCACCTATCGTCTCATTTTTCCCTTATCTTTCTCTTATCCTCGTTCCCACTACATTTAAATCCATTCTACCGTGTAATATTCCTCCTATCTTTATTCTATTCCCATTCCCCACTACATTTATATTCATTTGCCTTCTCCATGCCCCACCTGATACCTGTCGCCTAGACTCCTATTTTCTATTAATTTCGTTATACGAGCATTTTCTACGTTTACTTGCACTTCCCTCTTTGTCGCTGTTCTATCCTTCCTATAAAATCACATTTTTTCATTTCCTAATTTCAATATATCATTTATCTATATCCTTTATTTCTTGTCTATTGTTTTCATGTTAAACCCTTTTTTCATTTGATAACAAAATACGTTTTCCTTATTTTCTATATACATATTTTCTGTTATTTTTTTACTTCCCATTTATCCTCGCTTATTGCATTCTTCTTGCACTCTACTTTTTTTGTCTATCTCTCTTCCGATATTTTCATTTCTTCCTTATTTCTCCTGCGTCGTTATTTCGCTTTCTATCACCTTATAATCTTTTGTTAATCCTGGTTTGGGCATCAGAATAAGATACATACCCGCTTTTCTTCAATACAAAAATACACGAATGGATGAATGAATGAATGAATGAATGAATGAATGAATGAATGAATGAATGAACAAACGAACAAACGAACAAACGAACAAACGAACAAACGAACAAACAAACAAACAAACAAACAAACAAACAAACAAACAAACAAACAAACAAACAAACAAACAAACAAACAAACAAACAAACAAACAAACAAACAAACAAACAAACAAACAAACAAACAAACAAACAAACAAATAACAAAAACAAACAAACAAACAAACAAACAAACAAACAAACAACAAACAAAAGAACGAACGAACGAATGAACGAACGAACGAACGAACGAATGGATGGATGAATGAATGAATGAATGAATGAATGAATGAATGAATGAATGAATGAATGAATGAATGAATGAATGAATGAATGAAAGAATGATTGACTGAATGACTGAATGACTGAATGAATGAATGAATGAATGAATGAATGAATGAATGAATGAATGAATGAATGAATGAATGAATGAATGAATGAATGAATGAACGAACGAACAAACGAACGAACGAACGAACGAACGAACGAATGAATGAACGAACGAACGAACGAACGAACGAACGAACGAACGAACGAATGAACAAACAAACGAACGAACGAACGAACGAACGAAAGAACGAACGAACGAACGAACAAACGAACGAAAGAACGAACGAACGAACGAACGAACAAACGAAAGAACGAACGAACGAACGAACGAACGAATGGATGAATGAATGAATGAAAGAATGAATGAATGAATGAATGAATGAACTAACGAACGAACGAACGAACGAACGAACGAACGAACGAACGAACGAACGAACGAACGAACGAACGAACGAACGAACGAACGAACGAACGAACGAACGAACGAAGGAGGGAGGAGGGAAGGAAGGAAGGAAGGAAGGAAGGAAGGAAGGAAGGAAGGAAGGAAGGAACGAACGAACGAACAAACGAATGATTGAATGAATGAATGAATGAACGAACGAACGAATGAATGAATGAATGAATGAATGAATGAATGAATGAATGAATGAATGAATGAATGAATGAATGAATGAATGAATGAATGAATGAATGAAATGAATGAATGAATGAATGAATGAATGAATGAATGAATGAATGAATGAATGAATGAAATGAATGAATGAATGAATGAATGAATGAAATGAATGAATGAATGAATGAATGAATGAATGAATGAAATGAATGAATGAATGAATGAATGAAATGAATGAAATGAATGAAATGAATGAAATGAATGAAATGAATGAAATGAATGAAATGAATGAAATGAATGAAATGAATGAATGAAATGAATGAATGAAATGAATGAATGAAATGAATGAATGAAATGAATGAATGAAATGAATGAATGAAATGAATGAATGAAATGAATGAATGAAATGAATGAATGAAATGAATGAATGAATGAATGAATGAATGAAATGAATGAATGAATGAATGAATGAATGAATGAATGAATGAATGAATGAATGAATGAATGAATGAATGAATGAATGAATGAATGAATGAATGAATGAATGAATGAATGAATGAATGAATGAATGAATGAATGAATGAATGAATGAATATGTAGATAGATAACACAGGGGAACACTTTTTCAGTAACTTTGAGTTGCATTGGATATTTTAACGGATTTTGAAAGTGTTTTAGGCGCTGATTTCAAATCTGAAATTAATTTTTCTCTACAAGCTCTAGTTTGTATGCAATTTGAGGTTAATGAAATTGTACATATGTGAACTTGCGTAAACCATGTATAAGCATTTTAACGTCCATATATATAGATAGCTTCTAATATTTTGATAATTCTTCTTTTGTTTCAGTTCAAACATGGCTTCCAGAAGGAGACATCATTCCAGAAACAAGCCTGATGCCTTCTGCTACATATGTGGATGCTACACACTCAATCGTCAGAGACGTAACATATCCTCGTTCGTCAAGCGTGCCTACAAGGCATATTTTGAAGTTCATCTTGGTGATCAAGACAAGCAATGGGCTCCTCATGTTGTGTGCCACAATTGTGAGGAAATGCTTCGAGACTGGACCAAAGGAAAACGCAAAGGTCTGCCTTTTGGAGTTCCAATGATTTGGCGCGAACCCACCAACCATGTAACTGACTGTTATTTCTGCATGGTAAAAACAACGGGTGTTGGGAAGAAAAACCGACATAAGATTACGTATCCGAACATTCCCTCAGCTATTCGGCCTGTTCCGCACTCTGAAGAAGTACCTGTTCCAGTTTTCAAAGGCTTGCCTTCATTGGACGATAAAGACATTGGACATGATACAAGCCAGCAAGACAGTTGTGACAGTGAATTGTCAGAAAAGTGTTCACAATCGGAGGACTGTTCTTCAGACACTGAACCTTTCCCCGTCCCTAAGCCTCTTCCCCAGGCTGAACTGAATGATTTAGTGCGGGATCTAGGTCTTTCAAAGTATCATATTTCAGAAAGCGTGACCAGCTTTTTGTGACCTTCTTTTCAAAAGACAGACAGTTTGTTTACTGCCATGGCATCCCAGGGCTTCTCAAAGAACTGGGTGTACCTTACTATAGTCCTGCTGAATGGAGACTCTTTTTAGACAGTTCAAAACGCAGTCTATGGAGCAGTACCTGTCGGTCACTCAGTGCATTTGCGGGAAGACTATGATGATATGAGAATGGTCATGGACTTATTAAAGTATCATGAGCACAATTGGATAATTTGTGTAGACTTAAAGATGGTCAACTTTCTTCTTGGACAACAGAAAGGTTTCACCAAGTTTCCATGTTTCCTCTGTATGTGGGACAGCCGAGCACGAGACAGACATTGGGTCCAGAAGGACTGGCCTATTCGTGACACCCTTGAAGCAGGCATGCCAAATATCATACAAGACCCAATTGTAAACAGAGATAAGATCATCTTTCCTCCTCTTCACATCAAATTAGGTTTGATGAAACAATTTGTCAAGGCACTGGAAACCGAAGGTGAATGTTTCCAACACATCATCACAGCTTTACCAGGGTTATCATTTAAGAAGATCAAAGCAGGCGTGTTTGATGGCCCACAGATTCGAACCCTAATTCGTGATGATCAGTTTGTTGCTAAGATGACCGCTTTAGAAAGGGCAGCATGGTTATCCTTTGTGGCAGTCGTTCAGAACTTCCTTGGAAACAATAAGGCGGAGAACTACAGTGAACTTGTGAACAGAATGCTCCTCGCTTTTCGTGATCTCGGGTGCAACATGAGCATCAAGCTTCATTTTTTGAACAGCCACCTTGATCAGTTCCCTGACAACCTGGGGGCTGTGAGTGACGAACAAGGAGAACGATTCCACCAAGACCTAAAGATCATGGAAGAACGCTACCAAGGGCGCTGGGACAAAAGTATGATGGCTGACTACTGCTGGAGCATTAAACGAAATTGCCCAGATGAAATGTACAAACGCAAAAGTTACAAACGCAAATTCCTGCCTGAAAAAAATACACAAAGAAATTGATAAGCTTCCATCAGCTGTGGTGATGTTCTGAAGGATGCTAATCTAACTTTGGGATAGATGTTCTGTTAATGTTCTGTTTCTTTTGCCTTAATAAATGTACAGAAATGGCTTTCATACTGTTTTAAGATTCAAGTGAACAAAAGAATTGTGGCTGATATTGCAATTTCCTATAATAACGAAAATTTAAAAAATAAATAAAAATGTCAAATTGCATAAAATCTGTAGCTTGCAGACAAAACCCGACTTCAGATTTGAAATCAGCACACTCAAGTTGACTATAGAAAAGTATTTTTTTAAATGCAACAAAATGAGTGTTCCCCAGTGTAATCAGAGATAAACTTATTAGATGAATAAATAAGCAAATAAATAGGCAAGTGAATAGATACATAATATATAGGGCCGTACTTGAATTTTTTTAACTTGTTAACCACCACATTTCCAGATAACTACCCCACCAAATTGGTGGAGTAGTTACCAGAAAATGTGGAAGTTGACATTTTGAACAATTCTAGGGGGAACGGCCCTGATATATAAAATGAAATAAAGATGACCTTGTATGGATCTGGGTCAATCAGAATGTATATGGCACTTCTCAAACGATTCAAGCTGAGGTAATTCTTCTTATAAGCCTTGGCTGTCTCAGTACAAGAGGCAAAGCTGATTTCTTTTCTTTTTCTCCACACGGTCTCTTGTGGTTTCTGAAAGACTGAACGAGATCTTTCTTGGTCTTCTTACCTCGTGGTCATCTAACCCAAGTGAAAAAAAAAAATCGTCAGTCTCTCAAATGTGACGATCAATTATCTCCCTGCGTGACTTCCTCATTAGGTGTCTTCATGTCTGTGGGCCTTCATAGCTGCCTCCGTGTAGGCTTTTCCGTACCTCTCCGTGAGAACCTCCGTGAGTCACCGTGAGTCTTCATGCCTGCCCCCAAGTAAATATTGATCTACATGACGTTCTGTTGGTCGCTTTTTCTTTTCTATCCTCCACAAGTTTGTTTTTCTGTCTATCTCTCTGTCTGTATGTCTGTCTGTCTATCTGTCTGTTTTTCCTAGTGAGATGAACATGATGTTTCTCACCACGAATGGAGACGTACTTGTGATATCCGTGAAAATCTTGAGCTGCAAAGAGGTGGAGGAGGAGGAGGGGGAGGAGGAGGAGGGGGAGGAGGAGGAGGAGGAGGAGAGAATGACTCCCTTGTAAGGACATCCATACCGTTCAAACCGGACCCCAGATTGGCCCATCTACTCATTCCCTGATTCGCCAAGGATCACTCACTCCCGTCTAAGGAGGCGCGCACTGTGCTGTCTCAGGAAAATGAGGAGAGAGGAGGCAGTGGGAGGAGGAAGAAAAAGGAAGATAATGGAGAAGGAAGGGGTATACGAGGAGGAGGAAGAGTTAGAAGAGGAGGAGGGGAGAAAGAGTAGAAGAAGAAGAAGAAGAAGAAGGAGGAAGAAGAGGAAAGGAGGAGGAGAAGAAGAAGGAGTAAAGGAGAAGGAAGAAAGGAGAAGGAGGAGGAGGAGGGGGAAAAGAGGAGGAGGAGAGGAAGAAGGAGGAAAGGAGAAGGAAGAAAGGAGAAGGAGGAGGAGGAGGAGAAGGAGGAGGAGGAGAAAGAAAGGAATAAAGAGGAGGAGGAGGACAGGAGTTAAGGAGGAGGAGGAGGTAAGGAGGAGGTGGAGGACGACGATTAAAAAGAGATGGAAGAGCACGAGAAGAAGAAGGAAAACAAGGAGGGGAGTCAAAAGAGATGGAAGAGCACAAGAAGAAGAAAAAGAAGGAAGAAGATCAGGATAATGAAAAGGAGGAGGAAAATGAGGAGAAAGAGGATAAAGAAAAGGAGGAAGAGGATGAGGAAGAAGAAGAAGAGGAGGAGGACGAGACCAAAATAAACCGAAAATATAATTCTATTTCCTCCTCCTCCTCCTCCTCCTCCTCCTCCTCCTCCTCCTCCTCCTCCTCCTCCTCCTCCTCCTCCTCCTCCTCCTCCTCCTCCTCCTCCTCCTCCTCCTCCTCCTCCTCCTCCTCCTCCTCCTCCTCATTCTCCTCCTCCTCCTCCTCTCCTCCTCTTCCTCCTCCTCCTCCTGTACTTCATTTATCAATTTCTCCACACCATTTTCCTCCTACTGCAGCTCCCCCTTCTTCTTCTTCTCCTCTTCGCTGTGCGGTTGCGCCCATGACCTAACACGCTATCCCTGCTTCGTAATACCTTCATGTCATTACTGGTTCGTAATACCTCGTCTCATTCCTCTATTTGGGGAGATCCCGAAACGAGTGTTCAATGACCCCTCGAAGTCCCACCAGCCAGCCCAAGAGATCCTCCAGAACGGGGGAGAGGGGGGAGACACGAAGGGGGAGAAGCCTAGCCCCCTCCGCCATGCTATTTTATTCGTGTATATGGGTCACTCTCCTCTGTGGCGCAAGGGTTCTTAGCAGAACTACTGAAGGGTCTATACCACACGAAGGATGCGATGAGTAATTCCATTTAGCTCGTAATAAATTCTCGTTCAACTAACCTTTCCAGCGCTCCACTCGATGTGCATTGCCTTGTTCTGCCGGTCGCTAGACGATCCAGTTCAGCCGAGGGATTGCCTTCGGACCATGGAGACTGTCTAGATCCGTAACCCCTCAGTATTTCTTACCAACGCTTTTTTCTCTTCTTACTCCTCCTCTACGTCTTCCTTCTTCCCCTTTACCTCCTCCTCCACCTGATTGATCTCCATTTCCTCTCCCCTCTTCCTTTCTCCCTAATTGTCCTTCTCTTTGCCTCTTCCTCCTCCTCCCCTTCCTCCTCTTCCTCCACATTTCCCTTTCTCTTTTCCTACTTATTCCTCTCTCCCTATACCTTCTGCTTTTAAATCTCTTCCTCTTGCTTCTCCTCCTCTTTCTGTTCTCCCTGTTCCTTTTACTATTTTTCTAGTTCTCCTGCTTCCTCTCTTCTTCTCTACCTCTTGCTTTCCCTTCTCCTTCCCCCCCTTCGTACCTATTCCTCTTGCTACTAAGCCTCTTCCTCTTCCTTTCCCATCCGCACTCCCTTTTCCTCCTGCTTTTTATCCTTTGTCCACCTCCTCCTCCAGCTCCTCTTCCTATCCCCCTTGCCTCTCTCCCTCTTCCTCTTCCTCCTCTTCTCCACATTTGATAATTGAGTCGCCAGTCCTGACACCATTCCCCGCACAGCCATCCGAAGACTTGTTTTCTCGCTCGAAGGGCCTACAAACAGAAATCTGCCGTCTCACCTATTTGGCTCCTCAACACCTTCAATACCGGGTTGGCACCTCTTCTCTTCATGTAGTTCGGATCCCGCTGGTATACTTCCCTTCATTACCGTAGAACTCCCTGCGAGAACGAGGATCATTACCCTTAAGGAACCTTGCTGTCTAGACTCCAGAGACATTCATTTTCTCCTTGTCCTGATTGCTTCGCAGGCCCATTTTGTTCCCTAATGTGCGACCTAAATTACCGTTTTTTTCTCTCCCATTCAACCTAGTACTATCCCTAAACAAAAACAAATAATCAGGTGAATAGATAAATATATAGATAAATAGACAAGATAATAAAATTATTCCATGCTCCACACGATAGATATCATATCGTTAGTCCATATTTGGAATATGCTGTTTCCCTATGGTCACCTAGTCTAATTAAAGGCATTGACAGATCGGAAAAAGTACAACGGCGAGTCACAAAACTGATTCCAAATATCAAAAATAAATCATACAAAAATCGACTAAAACATATGAATTTGATTTCCTAAAAAAGCATAGACTCAGAAGTAACTTGATACAGATCTTTAAGATTCTAAAGGGAATTGACAACATCAGAAGTGACAAAATGTTCACACTGAATAAGAATCCGACAAGAAATAATGGCCTCAAACTGTCATAAAATAAATTTAATTTGGAAGTGGGTAGAAACAACTTCATCGTCTGGTTAATGAATGCAGTTCCTGTAGTTCAGTTCGAAGCTTTAAGATTCGTTTAGATATGCAAGTAAGTAAGATGCTGTAATGCCTGTCATTTATCTTATATTATTTATTTATTTGTTTGTTATTATTTGTTTGTCTGTTTATTATTACTTCTCCTTTTCTTCATGAGGGGACGGAGAGGGGGGTCACCGAATTAATGAAGGGGCCTTGCTGTGGATGTGCTGTGTCTTGCGACACTGCTTCTGACCCAGGGTAGTGGACAGGATGTAGGGATGACCTGTCATCCAGGAGGTGCCAATATGAGAGGGAGAGAGGAGGGTAGAGGGGAGTGGAGTATGTAGGGAATGGAATGGGTGGGAGTGGTTTCTATACCTTTTTCTTTTTGGCTACTCCCCCGTGTAAGCGGAAAAAAAATTGGTATATGTATGTATGTATGTATGTATGTATGTATGTATGTATGTATGTATGTATGTATGTATGTATGTATGTATGTATGTATGTATGTATGTATGTATGTATGTATGTATGTATGTATGTATGTATGTATGTATGTATGTATGTATGTATGTATGTATGTATGTATGTATGTATGTATGTATGTATGTATGTATGTATGTATGAATGTATTATTCATTTGTCAGTTTATTATTATTTACTATTTACCTGTTTGTTTACTATTTAACTTTACCTATTTAATCACTTATTCTATTATTATTACTTATATTATAATTTTTATTTATTTATTTACTTATTTATTTATCTATCATCATTTATACTATCATTATTTTATTTATTTTATTTATTTATTTATTCATTTAGTTTTTTTTCTATATATTTTATTTATTTTATTTATTATTATTATTATTATTATTATTTTTTTTTTTTTTTGCATCCGACCTAGTTATGGACCAAAAGGTCTCATGTCAGCATGCCCCTCTTTCGTAATCCTTTGCAATATATATCTAACCTAACCTAACCTAGCCTAACCCAACCTCATCCAAGCCAGCTTCTTGATTAATGAAGCTAATTCTTTAAGCCACACAAACAGCCTCACTGTTCTCCAATTAATCACCTACTTCTATCATCTTATTTTTCATCATTTATCTTATAACTTTCATCGAATCAAAACACATCAGCTCATGCTTTTTACCTTGTGAGTCGTTACTTTTTTCTTTTCTGATTTTCATTTTTTTTTTTTTTACCTTCAGACAAAATTTACACATCCACTCCTTGAACCATTTTTCTCACTTATATACGTTTCTTCAATAAATTTCACAATTCATCATTTCTCTTATCATCCTTTATAATTACGCCCTCACTCCTACATCCATTTCCTTTGTTCTTTTCGTGCCGGCTTTCCACTCTTCCATTTCATTTGTTTCCCTTCCTCCTTCCCTCCCTCCCTCCCACTCATTCCACCTTTGCCCAGGCGGACTTCAAAGCATTGGGACTATCCATCTTCCATTTGCTGTCGTCGCTCCTTCCTCCTTCGTCCTACTCCCACTTGGCCGAGTTTCTTGCCCTCCACGGGCCAATCCATCACACCCATTTGCCCTCACCTTCCCAATCTCCTTGACCCCGACGTCATTTTCCTTTTTTTTCTGCTAGATATTATCTTGTTTTTACGAGTTATGCCCCTAATCCCCAACAACGACAAACATTCACAAATACATGCACACAATATATACACACATATATACAGACGCACACATATATATGTATGTGTGCGTGTGTGTATATATACATATATACAATCATTCTTCGAGCTTCTAAAGTCTTTCACTCAATGACCCTCAATATTTTTCTTTAAGATTTTAATCCTTTGCCATTGCTAATCTCCCACGCACATCTCATTACA
>NC_134793.1:63547035-63552035 GCF_046742065.1 Oratosquilla oratoria | reverse complement strand
CTCCCATAAAAAACGAGACCTTCAAATATTAAATGCTATTCACGAAGAAAAAATTATAAATAGATAAACCATTTATGATTTATTCCTAAACTAGAAAAGCAATATACATATCATTTTTTTTCGTAGTTTGTTTACACTAGATGTGGCCTAGCTGCGTAAGGGTATGACTTAATGCATTACAATGAGGCTGATATACAATTTCTCTTCACGAGATCATTAAGGAAAGAAAACACAAATCTCAAACGCCAGAAGCCATTGCAATATAACTGAGACATCAAACCAATAACTCTGAACAAGGAATAATCATAATACTTGTGGCCTGGAAACATAGCAAGAGATATTGGACAGAAGAGGCTGGATGAGCATGCACCCACAATAATAATGATGATAATCAGCAGCAGCAGCAGTGGTATCGTCGTCGTCGTCGTCGTCGTCGTCGTCATCATCGTCGCCGCCGCCACCGCCGCCACCGCCGCCGCCGTCGCCATCGCCGCCACCGTCGCCGCCTCCGCCTCCGCCTCCGCCTCCGCCTCCGCCTCCGCCTCCGCCTCCGCCTCCGCTTCCACCTCTGCCGCGTCCGCCGCCGCCGCCGCCGTCGTCGTCGTCGTCGTCGTCGTCGTCGTCGTCGTCGTCGTCATCGCCGTTGTAGCAGCACGCTACCACTGCTAGTGTCCCCGAAGCGTACACGTCATACTGTTTGTAAAATTATTATTCTGCATCAATTTATTATACATGCCTTTTAAATTATACAGTATGTTGCAAAAATTATATATAGTACGAGGATCACTGTTGTATTGTTCAATATATTTATATCTATATTTATTTGCATACTTTGTTCATAGCTTTAATTATTTACAATAAAATTAATTCCTAAACTAGTCACGCAATTTGAGCTACTCCTGCCAACGATTAGGGAAGATTACTTCATTCCTGATGAGACGATCCAGCCTCATCAATTAGTGACCTCCCGGAGTGCTAACTTTAGCAGCAGCAGCAGCAGCAGACGCCGACGCAGACGCCTACCACCATACCCGACGCAGCAGACACCGCCGCCGGCCCTGCCCGCTGGACCGTTCTACTCACCGCCTCCGGTCCAGCCCTGCCTAGTGGAGCAGACCGGCCTCACCCCCCCGACCTGGTGTGGATCTACCGCACCCCCTGCCTGCTGTGGCCCTACCGCACCCCCTGCCTGCTGTGGACCTACCGCACCCCCCTGCCTGCTGTGGACCTCCTACCGCACCCCCTGCCTGCAGTGGACCTACCGCACCCCCTGCCTGCTGTGGACTCTTCGCCGCCTACCTCGCCCCGTGGAGTGGACTGCCTGCCCAGTCGCGCTCCTGAGAGTGGAACGCGAACTCCTGCCTGGTGTGGACTCGCCGCCTGCATCTTTGAGTCGATTTCCGACGCCACTGGCTGCTCCACCCGCAGTTGACGCCGCTTGCCATCTCCGTCAGAACGGACTCTAGCCTCCACTTGCCGTTGCCTGCAATTCCCGCCGCTGAACCTACGTACATATCATCATGGACCAGTCCGGTTTACCTTCAGCTAACGTGGATCCCGTGCAGGAGTCATCAACTGCTTCACTTCAGCAAGCTGCAACCTTATCCGCTGTCCAAGCCTTCCGTGCACCACCTTTCCTAAGTCATGACCCGACTGTGTGGTTCAACATACTCGAGTGCAACTTCAAATCCTCTCGTATAACTACTAGTCTAGCCAAATTCAGTAGCGCCTGTTCCCTTCTTCCTGCGGACGTTCTTTCACGTGTGTCTGACGCAATTTCCACAGCTTTGACTTCAGCCAACCCATATGAAGACTTGAAGGACGCCATCCTCGCTAGATTCCAGTCGTCAGTCGCGACGCGTCTTCAAGAACTTCTCTCAAAGGAAGAAATAGGCAACGAGAGACCGTCAGACTTATTACGCCGCATGAAGAATCTTCTTGCTGAAAAGTACGACACATTTGACAAAGCTCTGTTTCTCCAGCTGTATTATCAACGTCTGCCCGCCACCATCCAGCGGAGCCTGTTCACTGTCAAGGACCAGCTTCCCGTTGAGAAACTCGCCACACTAGCCGACGAGCTCGTCGCCACTGTTACCTCGCCCTCTGTCTCCCATGTCAAGACAGACCCCCTTTACGAGCGCCTCGTCGATATGGTGACTCAACTCACCCTTCAAGTTAATGAACTGAAGGAACAGGTTCAGGCAACAGATCGCCGTAACTTTTCACGCAGGCCACGTTCCCGATCAAGACCGAGATCCAAAAGTACAGATCGGAACCCAGCGGTATGCTACTATCACGCCCAGTTCGGCTCAAAGGCGCGTAAATGTAACCATCCCTGCGCCTTCCCCCAGTCCCCCACTCTCAACCCCAAACGGCGAACCTCAGCTGTGCATAATGTTCGCCCCTCCTCTTCACAACTCCTGTACATACAAGATCCTTTAACACGTCACCTCTTCCTCATCGACACCGGTGCTGCAGTGAGCATACTGCCTGCTTCTGCTTCAAGACCGAGATCCAAAAGTACAGATCGGAACCCAGCGGTATGCTACTATCACGCCCAGTTCGGCTCAAAGGCGCGTAAATGTAACCATCCCTGCGCCTTCCCCCAGTCCCCCACTCTCAACCCCAAACGGCGAACCTCAGCTGTGCATAATGTTCGCCCCTCCTCTTCACAACTCCTGTACATACAAGATCCTTTAACACGTCACCTCTTCCTCATCGACACCGGTGCTGCAGTGAGCATACTGCCAGCTTCTGCCAGTTCGAAGACGTTACCCCCAATCACGTCCCTCTACGCTGCCAACAACACTAAAATCGCCGTCTACAGGAAATCCACCTTAACCCTCTCCCTCAACCTCCGTCGCTCCTTCGAGTGGACCTTCTACGTCGCCGACGTCCCTCAACCCATCATCGGAGCCGATTTCCTGAACCATTATGGCCTTCTCGTGGACATTCAGCGCCGTCGCCTTTACGATGTCTCCACGCGCCTCACGTCCTACGGCCACACTCGTCCTGGCGTCAGTACCAACATCTCCGTCATCAGTCCCGGTACACCTTTTGCTTCTCTCCTTCAACAATTCCCCACCCTCACCCAGCCACATAAATGCACGCCGCCGATACGTCACCACGTCGAACATCGCATTGTCACTTCTGGTCGCCCAACCCACGCCAAGCCACGACGTCTAGCACCCGAACGGCAACGCGTCGTCAAGGCCGAGTTCGAATCCCTCATGCGTCAAGGGATAATACGACCCAGCAAGAGCAACTGGTCTTCGGCGCTACACGTCGTCACTAAGAAGAGCGGCGACTTACGACCATGCGGTGACTATCGTGCCCTAAACTCTCAGACTGTCTTCGACCGTTACCCAATCCCCAACATTCAAGAGTTTGGTTCCCAACTCTTCGGCTGCACCATCTTCTCTACAGTGGATCTGGTTCAAGCTTTCCACCAGATCCCTGTACACCCCGATGACATCCCGAAGACGGCCATTACCACCCCGTTTGGTCTCTACGAGTACGTCCGGATGCCCTTCGGCTTGAAAAACGCAGCACAAACGTTCCAGCGCTTCATTGACGAAGTCCTTCGTGGCTTACCCTTCTGTTTCGCCTACATAGACGACCTCCTCATCGCCAGCCCTGATGAATCCACCCACCGCCGTCACCTCGAAGAAGTCCTCACCCGTCTACGTGACTACGGCATCCAAATCAACGCCGCCAAGTCGAACTTTGGATTGACCTCCGTAGACTTCCTTGGACACACTGTCTCCTCCACTGGTATTTCACCTCTGAGTACCAAGTGTGATGCCATCCGCCAGTTCCCGAAGCCCTCCACACAGAGACAACTCAAGCAGTTCCTAGGAATGCTTAACTTTTACAATCGCTTCATTCCTAAGTGTTCCCTCATGTTGCAGCCTTTGTATTCCCTCATTAGACCTTGCAAGCGTGGTCAGTCTATCAAGCTCGATTGGTGTCCTGAAGCCGACAAAGCTTTCGCTTCTGCGAAGACTGCCCTAGACACCGTCGCCACCCTCAGTTTCCCTGCCCCGGAGGCCCTCACATCCATCGCTACTGACGCCTCCAACGACGGAATCGGCGCCGTCTTGCAGCAATTCGTCGACAATGCTTGGAAGCCGCTCGCCTTCTTCTCCAAGAAACTGAGCAACGCTGAGAAGAACTACAGCACATTCGACAGGGAATTGCTTGCTGTCTACAGAGCTGTCCAACGTTTCAGATATTTCCTAGAAGGTCGACAGTTCGTCATCTTCACTGACCACAAACCCCTCACTACCACCTTCCACGCTAACAAAGCCAGCTACACACCTACACAGCTCCGCCACTTACAGTACATTTCTCAGTTCTCCACAGACATAAGATACGTACAAGGTTCCAAGAACGCACCCGCTGACGCCCTCTCCAGAAACATTCACGCAGTCTCAACGCAGTCTCCTGTCATCGACTACGCCGCCATTGCAGCTGCACAGGCCAACTGCGACGACTTGCAGCGTCTGTTGGACAACCCTTCCCTCAGGATGGAGAAGATTCAAGTACCTGGCACAGACATCCATCTGTATGCTGACGTCTCCACCGACAACCTTCGCCCCTTCCTACCTCCGTCATTCCGCCATCAACTCTTCCGCCACCTTCATGACCTTGCACATCCTGGCATCCGTGCATCCCAACGGATGTTGACGTCCAAATTCATCTGGCCAAGTATTAACAAGGATGTCAGACACTGGGCCCGCACCTGCCTCCAGTGCCAGGCTTCCAAGGTAACGAGACACACGTTTTCTCCACTAACTTCTTTCCCGCTCGTCTCTGCCAGATTCAGCCACGTACACGTCGATATCGTCGGCCCCTTCCCATACTCCAACGGCTTCAAGTACGTGTTTACCTGTGTCGACCGCTTCACTCGCTGGCCAGAGGCGATTCCACTTCCCGACATCAACACTGACACCGTTGCACGAGCGTTCGTCGACAACTGGGTTGCTCGCTTCGGTGTC
>NC_134793.1:63534535-63539535 GCF_046742065.1 Oratosquilla oratoria | reverse complement strand
TTGTCTTCCTTAGTTTCTTGGATAATCCTTTGTTTAATATGGTTGCGTTGTTCCAGTCTGGAAGGTGACCATGTTTATCCACATGCATTACTATGGACTTAGATGTCCTATGGGCTTTTACGTCATTTTTATGTTCATTTATCCTTTTATTAAGTCCGCGACCAGATTCACCAAACTATGAAGAGGGACAGCTTTTACACGGGATTTTATAAACAACGCTGTTTTCGTTAGTGGGATTATTGTCGCTACGTGTTATCAAATGTCCTACTTTGTTACCTGACGTCTTGGCTATTTTGATGCCCGCTTTTAGGAGAAAAGTGTCTAGGTATGAATTGACATTAGAGTTTGGTACTGTGATATATCTGGTTTCATTCTTATCTTCATTTTTATCTTTACTTTTGTTAATTATTTCTTTGGCAGGTAATCCAGAATTAGTAACGAACCTTTCAGACAGACAACTCTCAGATACAGAAACTCAAGCACTATCGTTAGGTATAAAATTCGATGTCGGAATTCACAAAAAGAAATTTAATGAATATATAAACAAAAATTATATATGGAAAATGGATGATGTCGACAAAGGTTTTATTCAAGGTATTACCACATGCTATCAAGCCTTGGCAAACAAGAACAAATATGTTATTCCAAAAAGATTTCTCAATGCTTTAATCTCCCTAAATAAAGACAAAAATATTATAATCACAAGTGCAGATAAAGGAGGAGGCATAATAGTAATGAACCAACAAGACTACAATAATGAAATGTTAAATTTACTCAGTGACAGTGAAACTTACGAGAAAAAACATAATGGTTACGCAAAAATTGAAGGCGAAAAATTCACAACAAAAGCGAGAAAAATATTAAAGAAATCAGAGAAAGGAAAAAAACTATTAAACCTACTTGAAGAAGCACCTATACCACCAAGAATGCACGGCTTGCCTAAGATCCACAAAACAGGAATTCCTATACGCCCCATTACTTCAGGAATCAAAAGTGCACCTCATAAGTTAGCCAAATGTTTAGCTAAACCATTATCCAATACTTTAGGAACTATTAGTGATGCACATCTACGAAATTCTTCGGATCTAATTAACAGATTAAAAGTTTTAGATTTCAATAACAAGAAACTAGCCAGCTACGATGTCACCTCTTTATATACTCGAGTATCAATAAAAGGCGCTCTAAATGCTGTTGAACGAGTAGTAAATAATTTGAAAAATGAAGATCTACCCGTCCCCAAAAAAGATTACCTCGAATTAATCTCCCTTTGTGTAGGATTTGGCGCTTTCACTTTTAATAATATCGAATACAGACAACATTCTGGCCTCGCAAATTTATACATGGAAATACTCGAAACAGAAGAATACATGACTATAATGGGTAGGAATAGTAAATGGTTTAGGTATGTTGATGATATACTCGTAATTGTACCTAAAGATACAGACATTAACAACAAACTCAGGAGATTAAACAGTGTAAATGAAAATATACAATTTACTGCAGAAAATGAAAATAACGGAAAATTACCTTTCTTAGACACAATTATCCATAGAATAGATAAAGATGTGAAATTTTCAGTATACCGGAAACCCACCAATAAAGACTGTATTCACTTCTATTCAGGACATGATGACAGAACCAAAACAGGTATTATAATAGGTTTCTTCCTCAGAGTATTTCGTATATGCAGTAAAGAATTTCTAGATCATGAATTACAACATATTACTGAGACTTTCATCAAACTCAAATATCCAAAAGGTCTCTTATGTAGGTTAAAAAAGAAAGCCAAAGAAATAATTAACAAAAGTAAAGATAAAAATGAAAATAAGAATGAAACCAGATATATCACAGTACCAAACTCTAATGTCAATTCATACCTAGACACTTTTCTCCTAAAAGCGGGCATCAAAATAGCCAAGACGTCAGGTAGCAAAGTAGGACATTTGATAACACGTAGCGACAATAATCCCACTAACGAAAACAGCGTTGTTTATAAAATCCCGTGTAAAAGCTGTCCCTCTTCATAGTTTGGTGAATCTGGTCGCGGACTTAATAAAAGGATAAATGAACATAAAAATGACGTAAAAGCCCATAGGACATCTAAGTCCATAGTAATGCATGTGGATAAACATGGTCACCTTCCAGACTGGAACAACGCAATCATATTAAACAAAGGATTATCCAAGAAACTAAGGAAGACAATTGAGGCAGCTTATATCAACACTAATAACAACATTAACCATAGAGAAGGCTTTATATGTTTAGCAAAAGCCACAAGCTTATTAGTAACAAAAGAATACGCAAATAAAAAAGCAAACTCTCCGAAGCGTCCCGTAAGATGACCCGTCCGTGTATAAAACATCCTGTTACGTTTGAGTTGTTAGCTTTGTGATCAAGACCCTGCGGGTCGAAACGTTAAGGCGTAAATTCTCCCATATCTCCTCATCAACTTCTTTCACTTTCAATCTTATTTGTCATAATATAGTCAACATGTATACATATATATGTATACATATACATATATACATATATATATATATATACAAATGTTTATGCATACATATATATACATATATATATGTATATATATATATATATATATATATATATATATATATAGAGGTGTGTGTGTGTGAAGTACGTAAGACAGAATGAGTGGAAGGGTGGTGAGGTAAACACCAGGGACCGTTGGAGTTTTTATTTCTAACGTTTCGTCCTGAAAGGACTTCCTCAGAGTGTACACAAACAAATAATTGATAGTATATATACCCACAGCGTATCCCGTTCGCGGAGGAACGGGATAAGCTGTGGGTATATATACTGTCAATTATTTGTTTGTGTACACTCTGAGGAAGTCCTTTCAGGACGAAACGTTAGAAATAAAAACTCCAACGGTTCCTGGTGTTTACCTCACCACCCTTCCACTCATATATATATATATATATATATATATATATATACACATATATATACATATATATATGTATATATATATGTATATATATATGTATGTATACACACATGCAATTATATATATATACATGTACATATATATATATATATATATATATATATATATATATATATATATACAAAAGTGAGGGGGGTGAATAGGAGTGTAGTATGTTCGGATAGATTGGGTGATATTGAATTCATGCCTTTTTTTTTTTTTTTTATTAGATACCACCCTTGTAAGTGGAGAAAGCCATTGCTATATGTATATATATATATATATATATATATATATATATATATATATACATATATATATATATAAATATATATATATATATATTATATATGTATATATATATATATATATCTTTGTATGTATATATATATATATATATATATATATAGATAGATAGATAGATATATATAGGTATAGATATAGATATAGATATATAAACATATATATTTACATACGTAAGGATTTTAACCCTTTTTACACGGGAGGTAGCCAAGAAAATAACAAAGGCATAGAAACCACTAATATCCATTCCTTCCCCTACATACTCCACTCCCCTCTACTCTCTTCCCTCCCTCTTACCTTAGCACCTCCTCGATGACGGGTCATCCCTGCATCTTGTCTACTACCCTGGGTCAAAAGCAGTGTCGCAAGACACAGCATATCCACAGAAAGGCCGCTTCATTAAATCGGCGACTCCCCCTCTCCGTCCCCTCATGCAGAAAAGGAGAAGACGGGGAGAAATCCCTTCAGGCTACGTCAATTTATTACTCATACATACTCCCCTATCGCCCACCCACTCCCCCTCATGCATCACAGCATCATCCATATACAACCATTCTCCATTCACCCCTATCTTCTGTCTTTTCCCGTCCTTTATCAACAGGCATTCTATCTTTCCTAATGCCCCTTTTACCCCATCCGCCCATTCCATCCTTGGTGTCCCCTCATGTTCCCTCCTTCCACCTCTGCCTTCACTCATTATTTCCATGTGTGCAAACCATCCCAATACTCTTTCATCAACCCTGTCTTACAACTCCCTTTCCACCTATGTTCTCCTCCTAACCTCCTCATTTCTCACTCTGTCTAGCCTGGTAACCCCTATCATACTTCTCAGGCATTTCATCTCAAACACATTCAAACACCTCTCTTCCTCTCTTATGCACCATGTTTCCGCTGCGTATAGAGCTGTTCGCACAATCATTCCTTCAAACAATCTCCTCTTAGCATCCATTCCCAGATATCTATTTCTCATTACTCTTTTCAATTCCCCAAGGCATTTATTCGCTTCTCTCAATCTACATTCTACCTCCCCCCCTACTCCTCCCTTTCCTAACACATTCGCACCCAAGTATCTAAAACTATCCATTTCCTTAATACTCACTTCCGGTCTGCTGCTACTCTCTCCCCTTGTACATCTCATCACCTTACATTTACCTTCATTAACTGCCGCGCGTGAAATAATGTCAGGTGTCCACTAAAGGGCAGTGGACACCTGACATTATTTCACGCGCGGCAGTTAACAAGCTGGTACGGACATTACAACCCCCCCTCCTCACCCCCTCCCTCCTCCGCCACCCCAGTTTGCCCCGCGCCTGAGTGAGGTCATCTGTCCACATCTCTTCCTCTCTGTCGCTTATAAGTCCACTCTGTTCTCTACTCTATGTACTTTCCTGAAGAGGGCTACAGTTGATAGCCGAAATATAGGATTCTTCTTTATTCAAAGTTTATTTTCTCCGACTGTGGGTTCCTGTGTGTCATATATATGTATATTTATATATATATATTATATATATATATAAATATGTGTGTATATACATACACACATATATATACGAGTATATATGTATATATATATATATATATGCACACACACACACACACACACACACACACACACATATATATATATATATATATATGTATATATATATATTATATATATATTATATATATATGTAAATACATATATATATATATACATATATATATATATATATATATATATATATTAATATATATATATTTATAT
>NC_134793.1:63519535-63529535 GCF_046742065.1 Oratosquilla oratoria | reverse complement strand
TATATGAAAGCAACAGGCTGAATGCATTCAAGCAGACAAGGGGGACCTTTCGTCAGCAATGACCAGCGCTTCTATCGCTGGAGACAACATCGCACCAAATAGAATGATTCATTAAGGTGGTAACGGGGAGATTTAAGGTGAACAGAAGCAGAAAGGAGAGATGGTAGTAATTAAGGAGTGATTAACATTCTCTTGTGATTGGAGACGAGACTCCAATCACATGACAAGTTTAGAGTTGAGAATAACATAAACCACGAGTTTGTGTAGTAAATAAGGATTGGTCCCGGCGCCATGAGGAAACAGAGCATGGTCCCAGTTCAAATGCTACGAGGAGAGTTGAGATAAGTTTGCCTTGCAATGCCTTCCCATGCCTTATCTTGTCTTGCTAAACGCACAGACACGACTTCGGCCGCAGATAAGGGCCTTTTGGTTCTTGCTCTTCTCGTTTTTATTGTCTTCAGTACTGCAAGAGATATCTAGAAATTCTGTTGTTATTCTTCCTTGCATCCTCTGTACATTAATTATTTACGAACTTAATAATCTATTTCTTAATTATATGAATATATATATATATATATATATATATACATATATATATATATATATAAAATGTGTGTGCATGTATATATATATATATATATACAAGTATATATATATATATATATATATATATATATATATATATATATATATATATATATATATATAAGGTATTTGAGAACAAAGGAACGTCCGTGGAATGACAAAAATGACACTGAAGATAGAGCATTTCAGTACCATTTACTGTTCTGTACAGGTGAATAACTAAAAATGCTTATATTCTTTCGATGAAATTGCCATTATTCGCAATAACAGCTTCTTGACGACGTCTAAACCGTTGGCAAGCTGTAATGATGTGGGTCTTGGGAAGGTTCGCCATTGCAGCTACAATATCTTGCTAGAGAGTTGCAACGGTGTTGTGTGGATACATATTGGAGGCCCTCTCAACAACGCCCCAGACGTAATTGTCTAAACTAAAGGATTAACATCAGGAGAGCTAGGGGGCCAAATGTTGTGAGTGACGTGGTCGTGAAAATTGTTGGCCAGCCATTCTTGGGTGGTGTGGGCCGTATGTGATGGAGAGGAGTCCTTTTGGAAAACATACGGCCTGCCACATGCTACAGCAGTAATCCATGGTTTCACAACTGTGTCAAAAACATTGGTGTAAGCAGCGGCGTCGACTCGACGATCTTGAGGGAAGAAATGTGGAGGTATCACGTCGCCTTCATTGCTCACGACACCCAGAAACATTACGGAGGCTGAAAATTTGTGTACATGGCGGTCGGAAACCCCTCGGCGGCTTGACACAGCCACCGATCATTTCTGCGATTCACCTTCTGGTACTGTGGCATCTAGAACACTACGTCACCAATAAGGTGTATTTTCAATTACCTGCCGCACCCGGTATGTGTGTGTGTGTGTATGTGTGTTCGTACTAATAACTTAAATAGTAATACTGAGACTATGTCTAAAACTAATTGTGTTTATGAATTCACCTGTAGCACCGGGAACTGTGTAGCCCGTCATACAGCATATATTGGTTTTACTAGATGTAGTCTCAGTAGGAGAATTACTATGCATTTACAAAATGGGGCTATAAAACATCACTTAAAGAAATACCATAACCTAACAGCCACCCGAGAATACCTAGTTTCAAACACTAGGATTATAGCAAGTAATAGGGATGTACGTAAACTTAAGCTTCTAGAAGCTATGTTTATCAGAGAATGTAGTCCTATCATTAATATCCAATGCAACATGACTTCTGTCATCGCTTTGTATAGCAGCGCCAAGCTACTACCTAGCATGACCTCTCTCCGAAACCCCCCACCTCCACCTCCTCCTACCCACTCCTTCCATCCTCCCCCCAACCGACCCCGCAACCCCCTAACCCCCCAACCCCTCCCCCAACCCTCGTCTTCTCGTATTAATGAGATACCACCCCCGCCCCCTCTCCCGCCCTCCACCACCACCCAAGCCGGCTAGGTGCATATATATGTCACCAAGCGAAGGGTTTTCTTCGTCATTTCATCAGACCTTTAACTATTGTAAGTAACGGTCCCCATCAGCCCATGTATAGTGTTTATTTTATGTGAATTTGCGCATTTATTGATATTTGCTTCTATATTTGTATAATTGGTTAGATTTACATGTTGTTTTCTATATTTCTGTACGTCATTATTATCTATGTTACAGAATTTCCTGAAGATGTCTCTTTGTTAGACGAAACGTTGAAATAAATGAATCATTTTGGCAACTTGGTATATGCCCACCCTCTAAATGGAAGAATATTGGTTAGAAAACTGGAGAATACTCACAAGAAGATCAACAACCTCACTAACGCTGTCGATTTTAACAATGCATGCATACAAGAGAATCTGCTCCCCAGATATTCATATATATATATATATATATATATATATATATATATATATATATATATATATATATATATATATGTGGAAGGGTGGTGAGTTAAACACAAAGAACAGTTGGAGTTTTATTCACTGACGTTTCGTCCTTACCAGGACATTCTCAAAGTACATACAGTTTCAGAAAATTAACAGCTTATATAATCCATCCTTGCCGTGTTCCCCTCCCTCTATACTCTCATTCGTCCTCTACCCGACTCCGACTATGTCACTTCTCCCTCCGTTCTCAATTGTCCTTTTTACCTCCTTGACAATCAGAGTACTTACCGCTCCTGCTAATTTTATAAACCCTTCCCTATGGTTGATGCAGGGGTGGGAAGTAATGTAGGCTGCCTTCTGAAACTGTATGTACTTTGAGAATTTCCTGGTAAGGACGAAACGTCAGTGAATAAAACTCCAACTGTTCTTTGTGTTTAACTCACCACCTTTCCACTCATTTGTCTTACATACTTCAATATATATATGTATATATATATATATAATGTATATACATATATGATTACATATATATGTATACATATGCATACATATATATATATATATATATATATATATATATATATATATATATATATATATATATATATATATATATATATATGAAGGACTACTATTACACAGGACGTGCGCACCCAGATCCCTGGGTCCGCTAGTGGAGCCCATTGCTTTCTTTGTAACCTAAAATATTATATTGGACAAATATATCAAAACTAGAAACCTAACATTATATATAGGACAAATTTATTAACTATTGACTTGTTCAATGCAGTATAAGTTAATATAAACTTTTATAGTGAAATGAGAAACTATTTTTAAGGCACTGTTATGCTTTGAAATGCCAATTTTAGCCGGACGTAACTGGTATTATTGTATGAGGTTAGTGGACACCAGGGTTGGCGATTTTATTTATTTATCTATCTATTTATTATCTTTTTAAGAGATATGAAAAATATTTTTTTATTTAAATCAGATTTATTTGATTTAAATAGATTTTTTTCTTTCTTTTTGTAGATTTTGAATATTGCGGGATTGCTATCTGATATGCGATCTGATTGATAAAGGACATTTTTAGCATATCAATATAAGGAGCAGTGTTATATAGATTTGCCACAAGTATACAAGGAACGATATAAGCCGTATGTGAGGACAGTATGCTCAGGTTCACTCGATTCCTCCAAGAGTTTTCTCATCTTGGTGACATTTGCTGCATTGTCTGTCACAGCACTTCAAATGTGACAACCAAAATCTTGTTCAGCCTTCTTGATCGAATTTTGTACAAGTTGTAGAAGATATTCAGCAGTGTGAGGTTTCCCTGATGTATCTATTGTGTCAACTAAATATATCTGACCAGTGGATGTTCTTAGAGTGACACATATTATGGGCTCATTATGGATGTTAGACCACCCATCAATTGAAAGACATACAGTTTCATTATTCAGGTCATCTGTACACTTTTTATATTCCATTTCATACACAAGATCCAAGTACTTATCAGCAATATCTTTTCTGAATGGAGGAATATAACCTGGCCTCAGGTTCTGAACCATCTTGAGAAACTGAGGATGCTGAACAAGACGAAATGATGAATTTGTAGCAAATATCATTCTTGCAACTTCTTTTTCGAGATTTTCCTTTTGAGAGGCTGAAGTTTTTATGATAAATCTGTCCAGAGATGTTGATGACTTTCTTTTAGATGAAAATTATTTAGCAGAAGTTGCGCCTGTGGAGGAGTCTGATAGTAACCTTTTTAATGGTGGAGTCAGGTTTGCAGATAATTCAAGTGGAGCCGGTGATGAAGGGATTGAAGCTCTTGATACAGATCCTGAAATGGAAACAGAAAATTTTAGCATATTACATAATATATAGATGAATAAATAAATGAATGAATACAGTGTGATTTAGGCTACTTTTGAGTACAGTAGTTATTTTTTTAGATAATGATCATATTCACACAAGCCACTAAATTATTTGGAAATAATTAACAGGATATGAAATAGGTGGGCTTGGAATTCAGCCCTCACAGGATTCAGTCCATTTTAAATTCACTAAAAATAATGGGTTAGTTGGGTTTGGTTATGATAAATCCCTTTGGGCTGAATCTCATGTGGGCTGAATTCCAATGGAACCTATGAAATATATTACACTATGTTGAATGAAATGAATAACAATCATCAAGGCCCCAAAGTTGAGTGGATACAGTATATTATAGTGATATAGTCATTACCCAAATTTAGAAGTAATGAAGTTGAAGTATCATCTCTTTAGACCTTCACATTTTTATTGCACATGTTCTCCATTGTTCACCAAATTTATATAGTTGCGTATGAAAAGGGAGAAATGCACACAATATAAGTAAAAGTATTTATCTGGGCCATCAATTTCTTCTTTATGCTGTGGCTGACCTTGGCATTTATCTCTGTGAGATTTTAATCTTGACGCAATGCCCTGTAGTTCCTAGCTGTCGTCTTTGCATTTAGCTCGGTACCCTTTGCCAGAAATTGTTGGTAGTTTTTCAAAATAATTCCAGACCGGATAATTTTTTCTGCCTGAAGCCACTCTGCCAGGTCCAGAAGACATCCTTCCTGGTTGATTCCAAAACAGCAACTGACTCAGTGAGAAGCTGCTTACCATCAACAAGTTTTAAAAAGAATCTTGTTGAAACTTGTTGTTGGGCTGCACAGTGATATATATACTACATGTAGGCTTATACCGTTCCTTGTATACTTGTGGCAAGTCTATATAACACTGCTCCTTATATTAATATACTAAAAATGTCCTTTAGGAATCAGATCGCATATCAGATAGCAATCCCACAATATTTGAAATCTAAAAAAAAAAAAAAAAAAAAAAAAAAAAAATTAAAACAAATAAATCTGATTTAAATAAAAAAAATGATTTTTTATATTTCTTAAAAAGAAAAAAATATATATATATATATATATCGCCAACCCTAGTGTCCACTAACCTCATATGATAATACCTGTTACGTCCGGCTAAAATTGGCATTTCAAAGCATAACAGTGCCTTAAAAATAGTTTCTCATTTCACTATAAAAGTTTATATTAACTTATACTGCATTGAATAAGTCAATAGTTGATATATTTGTCCTATATACAATGTTTGGTTTCTAGTTTTGATATATTTGTCCAATATAAAATTTTAGGTTACAAAGAAAGCAATGGCCTCAGCTAGCGGACCCAGGGATCTGGGTGCGCACGTCCTATGTAATAGTAGTCCTTGATATATATATATATATATATATATATATATTATATATGTGTATATATATATTATATATACATATATATACATTATATGTACTATGTATATATATATTATATATGTGTATATATATACATATATATATTTTTTGGAAGGAGGCCATTTATGATGCATGCGTTGTTGAAGTCAACAGCTGCGATAGCATTATTATGCTTGTAGAAATGTTTTTCTAAGTTGCGCACCAACGTGCGGTCGTCTGGAAGCAGGTTCTTAAGCAGATTGCTGAAGTCCATGGTGTATATCTCTCGAGACGTCTTTCGGCCTTAACTGGCCATCTTCAGGAGGTGTGGGCTGGTCAAATTGATGACGGAGAATGAATCGAAGTGGCTGTGGTACGGTATATAGCGGTGTGGAGTGGATCACCGGGCAGTGCCCGGGACGGGGCGTCAGCCAATCAGCGCACGGGAATCATTCTCTGCCTTCTGGTTGGTAAAGACATTTCGGGCTGTTGTTGGATGTTGATAGCGGGCTTTTGGTTGAAAATGAGCACCGCTTCTGTCATTCTTAGTCGTCTGGTGTCGTTGTTTCTCTCGATGATGGTGGTGTTGTTTTCCATGTGGTGCCTTTTGAGTACGAGCCCATGTTCGTAGAGGTAATGCCTCCTTATGGCGCCGTCCTGCAAATGGGCTGAGATCCTCTTCGACAGTGTAGTGGTGGTTACGCCGATGTACTTGGAGTTAGGGCGACTGCAGTTGCCACTGGAGCATGTGTGTTCGTACACGGTATTCACCTCTTGCATATCACTAGTCTTGGGTAGGCAGCTGTTCTTTATGACCAAGTTGGATGTCTTGCGTGTCTTGTAGTAGATGACGAGGTCAATTTTTGTAGATTATATTTCTGAGGGCTTTTTCGTCATCCTTATAGGCTGAAGACATAGTACCCTTGTAAAAGAGTTTTAAATTTTGTGTAGCTAAATGTTGTTCCTGTTGACGCATAAAGTTGTCTAGTCGATGTTGTATGACGTTATTTATTTCTGCCAAAGGATAGTTGTTGTTGGTAAGAAGAATGGTGATTCTTTTAAGTTCCGCGTTTGTAGCTGTCCATGTTGAGCAGTGGGTGAGGGCTCTTTTGACGAAGGCGTTGATGACGCTGCGCCGATATCGCTCAGGACATTCACTAGCACCATTAAGGCAGAAACCAAGATTGGTAGATTTGGTATAAACCTCTGTAGAGAATGAAGTGGTTTCACGACGGACCAAAATGTCAAGAAAGGGAAGCTTGTTGTTCTCTTCAATCTCGTGGGTGAAGTTGAGACAGGAGTTTGTTTTAAACTTGGAAATCAAGTTTACGACTTCTTCTTCCGCGTCAGCGCTAATAAAAATATCGTCCACGTACCTGGCGTAGATTTCTGGCTTTGGATGTTGCTGCTGCCAGAATATCTCTTCTTCTATATGTCCCATATAGAAATTGGCGAAGAGCACTCCCAGGGGTGACCCCATGGCAACGCCGTCGCTTTGTACGTACATATTGCCGTCGGGCCCATAGAAGGGAACTTCTTTGGTGCATGCCTGTAATAGCAGACGAAGTGTTTTTTCAGGGATTGCAATTTTCTGCTCCGGATGGTATAATCGTTGGCATATGAAGTCGATAGTATCGTCAATACCGACATTCGTAAAAAGACTTTCAACGTCCGTCGATGCCATGATGTTGGAGGGGCGGGCCGTCTTCAGGATGTCAAGAAATTCTTCTGAAGATTTCAAGCTGAAGGAGGCGGGGACTAACGGAGATATTTGTGCGTTGAGGCGCTTGGCGTGGTTGTTGGTGTCTGAAGGTGTCTGGCTGATGAAATATATTACACTATGAAATATATTACACTATGTTGAATGAAATGAATAACAATCATCAAGGCCCCAAAGTTGAGTGGATACAGTATATTATAGTGATATAGTCATTACCCAAATTTAGAAGTAATGAAGTTGAAGTATCATCTCTTTAGACCTTCACATTTTTATTGCACATGTTCTCCATTGTTCACCAAATTTATATAGTTGCGTATGAAAAGGGAGAAATGCACACAATATAAGTAAAAGTATTTATCTGGGCCATCAATTTCTTCTTTATGCTGTGGCTGACCTTGGCATTTATCTCTGTGAGATTTTAATCTTGACGCAATGCCCTGTAGTTCCTAGCTGTCGTCTTTGCATTTAGCTCGGTACCCTTTGCCAGAAATTGTTGGTAGTTTTTCAAAATAATTCCAGACCGGATAATTTTTTCTGCCTGAAGCCACTCTGCCAGGTCCAGAAGACATCCTTCCTGGTTGATTCCAAAACAGCAACTGACTCAGTGAGAAGCTGCTTACCATCAACAAGTTTTAAAAAGAATCTTGTTGAAACTTGTTGTTGGGCTGCACAGTGATATATATACTACATGTAGGCTTATACCGTTCCTTGTATACTTGTGGCAAGTCTATATAACACTGCTCCTTATATTAATATACTAAAAATGTCCTTTAGCAACCAGATCGCATATCAGATAGCAATCCCACAATATTTGAAATCTAAAAAAAAAAAAAAAAAAAAAAAAAAAAAAAAAAAAAAAAAAAAAAAAAAAAAAAAAAAAAAAAAAAAAAAAAAATTCAATCAAATAAATCTGATTTAAATAAAAAAAATGATTTTTATATTTCTTAAAAAGAATATATATATATATATATATCGCCAACCCTAGTGTCCACTAACCTCATATGATAATACCTGTTACGTCCGGCTAAAATTGGCATTTCAAAGCATAACAGTTGAAAGTCTTTTTACGAATGTCGGTATTGACGATACTATCGACTTCATATGCCAACGATTATACCATCCGGAGCAGAAAATTGCAATCCCTGAAAAAACACTTCGTCTGCTATTACAGGCATGCACCAAAGAAGTTCCCTTCTATGGGCCCGACGGCAATATGTACGTACAAAGCGACGGCGTTGCCATGGGGTCACCCCTGGGAGTGCTCTTCGCCAATTTCTATATGGGACATATAGAAGAAGAGATATTCTGGCAGCAGCAACATCCAAAGCCAGAAATCTACGCCTTGCTCAAGTAGTGGCAATTAAGACCAAGGTTTAGAAACTCTCTCTGCTTTTCAGTAAGTGTGATACTGCTCAGGTTGAGGAAGTGGTCGAAACTTGACGGAAGTTCGAGTGGTCCACCGTATAGGGCAGAAAGTTTGCGGCCAATGCGACGCTTGACTTCCGCGAGATGCGTTGCAGTAATATCTTGAAGGACGGTGTCTATGGAAGTCCGTAGGTCGTCGGGAACATTCTTTTCGTCCCATTGTTGATGCAGTAGAGCTAACTCGCTCCTCAGAGTGGCTAGGAGGTGTTGCTTTTCCTTGAGCTCTTCCTTGAGGAACGCCAATCTTTCCTCGGGGGTTACTCTTCCTCAACCTGAGCAGTATCACACTTACTGAAAAGCAGAGAGAGTTTCTAAACCTTGGTCTTAATTGCCACTACTTGAGCAAGGAGAAACCACTAAATAAGCGCATCGAACTCGAGATCCTGCTAGACGACATTCAACACCTGGAAAATGAGAAGAAAGTCACTACATCACCAGACTTGCAAGCAGAAATCATCCGAGAGGCAAACATCACTAGAGGACATAGCCGCAGTTCCCTCCTTACACCCGAATTGAGGGCTGCTGCCCTAGAACTCAAGAATAACGATCAGATCGTGATCCGCAGAGCAGACAAGTCTTCCACTTTCGTTATTCTCAACAAAGAAGACTATCTTTCCAAAATGGCTTCCATCCTGAACGACACCACCAAATTCAAAAGAATCTCCAGAAATCCCACCAATGACATCAAGACAAAGCTCAACCGCCTAATTCGTGAAAATAACAACTCCAGCACTACAAAGCTCCCCTTGATAGAAGGTGATCATAAGCTTGGCTACGCTTATAGCAATGTGAAGACCCACAAGAATGGCCATCCCCTCCGCCCAATCATCAGCCAGACACCTTCAGTCACCTACAAGCTCGCCAAGCGCCTCAACGCACTGATTTCTCCGTTTGTCCCCGCCTCCTTCAGCTTGAAATCTTCAGAAGAATTTCTTGACATCCTTGCATCATGGCATCGACGGACGTTGAAAGTCTTTTTACGAATGTCGGTATTGACGATACTATCGACTTCATATGCCAACGATTATACCATCCGGAGCAGAAAATTGCAATCCCTGAAAAAACACTTCGTCTGCTATTACAGGCATGCACCAAAGAAGTTCCCTTCTATGGGCCCGACGGCAATATGTACGTACAAAGCGA
>NC_134793.1:63497035-63504535 GCF_046742065.1 Oratosquilla oratoria | reverse complement strand
CAATGGAAGAGTTCACACACAACCACACAAAATTTCCTCGACTATGTGGTACCACTGCGGTTTCTGTAGAGTTCAAAACGCTAGTGTGAATATGGCCTTGGTGTAGTAATTATTGTTATGTATTTATCTTGCTATCGTTGTAAGATTTTATCAATTTCAAGGAAACTCCCCTTTGTTTAAAGGATAAACTCTTTAGTGCATAATCCAGGATTGGCCATGGCAAGCTCTTAACGATTAGTATATATTATACAACTGAAGTTTGCACTACAGCTAGAACGGAGCCTATTAAAGAAAAAGGGGCGAGAAACTAGTCAGGAATTACTCAGCAGCGACTGACGTCATAACCTTTGACCTAAGTGCACGGACGTCCATGGCATATCGAAGTTACTGGTAGCTGTTGCATTCGAACGAGGGACCCGGTGCTATCAGAGCGTTTTTATAAGATGGTTACTGTAATGGCTAATGAGGTTTTTTGCTCTCTATCAAGCCTCTGCCTGTAATCAGCTTTGAAATGGTTATGTTCTTGATTCTGCTCTTTCTGGATCAGCCCTCTGCAGACATTTGATCTTATTCTTTCCCCAAAATATGTGGATGAAAAGTTTTGATGAACACTGTTACAACTTGGTCATGAATTTAGAACAATCGTCTCAATCTTAATTGGATTTTTTTTCATACGTTAAACGCGAAATGGTCCGGTTTTTTTTTCAACAATAATTTTTCTCACCCCAAATCATTCTCCGACTGATGTACAAAATATTGAACAACTAAGTGATAAATACACGAACAAGTAAGCAAATAATAAAATTGTTAAGCAGAAAAAGATGTTTGTCATGCCAGTTGTTCTTTGCAACGCGAAACTGTCCGTTTTCTTTTTCTTTCTTTCTTTTTATTTTTTTATACTTTTTCCATTTTCTTTCAACAATAATTTTTTCTCACCCCACCTCATTCTCCGACTGATGTACAAAATATTGAATAACTAAGTGATAAATTCATGAACAAGTAAACAAATAACCAAATTGTTAAGTAGAAATAGATGTACTAATGGAAATAAACAACAATTTGATTGTTGAAAATATAAAGAAATGACTGAAAAAAAAATTCTTTCAACAATCATTTTTTCTCACCCCACCTCATTCTCCGACTGATGTACAAAATATTGAATAACTAAGTGATAAATACATGAATGAGTAAACAAATAACCAAATTGTTAAGTAGAAATAGATGTACAAATGGAAATAAACATTAAATTGATTGTTGAAAATATAAAGAAATGACTGAAAAATAAAAAATAAATTGCTAAAATAAAAAAGAAAAATGAAATTTATAAAAAAAGAAGTAAAAACAGGGACTCAATATATTACTAAGATCTTCATGTAACAGAATCACAAAACAATGAAATATGCTCGCCACGATCTATTCTGCGTGAAGTTTGATTCCCCTCCCCCCTTCTCCGACGGCGTTGTTTGCAAACTCTCGTCTGTCGACTTCGCGACTGAATTAGCTCTCCACGATGATAACCGAAGCCCATTGGTTCTCCCAGCGTCGCCCTTCAGAGCTTTGTCTCATTTCTTGGCCCTTTCCCCATTCTCTTGGATGTTCTTTTTCTTCTTACACAACCTTTCTCCTTCCCCACCCCCTTCACGTACTCATAACCTCCCATCTTTTTTTTCTTGAGTGTTGTTTCTCTTCTCACAATACCTCTCCACTCTATCTCTCTCTCTCTCTTTCACACACACACACACACACACACACACACACACACACACACACACACACACACACACACACACACACACACACACACACACACACACACACACACACACACACACACACACACACACACACACACACATACACACACACACACACACACACACACACACACACACACACACGCACGCACGCACGCACACACACACACACACACACACACACACACACACACACACACACACACACACACGCACGCACACACGCACGCACGCACGCACGCACGCACGCACACACACACACACACACACACACACACACACACACACACACACACACACACACACACACACACACACACACACACACTGTGTGTGTGTGTGTGTGTGTGTGTGTGTGTGTGTGTGTGTGTGTGTGTGTGTGTGTGTGTGTGTGTGTGTGTGTGTGTGTGTGTGTGTGTGTGTGTATTCACTTGGTCACAAAGACCAAGTGACCAAGTGAATACACACACACACACACACACACACACACACACACACACACACACACACACACACACACACACACACACACACACACACACACACACACACACACACACACACACACACACACACACACACTCACACACACACACACACACACTCACACACACGTACATCCACTCATCCATCCACCTCCCACCCAAGCACACACATCCGTCCTCCCACGCACCCATCTACCCCCACACCCCTACCCACCTACCCCGACATCCACCTACCCCGACACCCATCTACCCCTAGACCAATCTACCCCCACAACCCACCAACGCACCCCACCTATGTATCCCCACTCACGCACCTCCCTACCTCCACCTCGTTCGCCGCGTAAGCCAGGCGCAATGCAATTAGATTTTGCGGTGGGCCAGTTGGGGGTGGGAGGGTGGATGGAGGTGTTTATGGTGTTTGGGTTGCGCCATTTCGGGCAGAGCGAGCGAGATGGACTTCGATCTCGTTCGTCTCGTGAGTCCTGGTTCCCCAGCGATTACCGGCTGATGCACGGCGTCGTAACTCTTCGGGGCCTCCTGGCCCTCGGCCTCGGCGCCCAGTATGCCTTTTCCTTCTTTTTTCGGTTTCTTCTGTCGTAATTTTACGCCACTCCTCTCCCTCCGTTTTCCTTCTTTCTTTTTATTTCTTTTGTTTTTTGTTTTGTTGTTATTTTTCTTTTCTTTCTTTTCTTGTTTTTATTTTCTTTCCTTGCCATTCTTCGTCGTAGATCTTCGAGATCTACAAGGAATTAATTACCTTTATTTTTTTTATTTTTCTGTTTACGTTTTCTGGTATTCTTGTTGTTGTTACTGGCACGGTTACTATTTCTAGGATACTCGGTTAACTAGTTTGTGGGTGTTTCCCCTTTTCTTATTGGGGGCGGGTGGCAAATTCAATCTATGGTCTATTTTTTCAAAATTCCTCTTACTATTTGGTTGACTCCTGATCCTATTTTCCGAACATGCATACATGCATGCATACATACATACATGCATACATTCATACATACATACATACATACATACATACATACATACATACATACATACATACATACATACATACATACATACATACATACATACATACATACATGCATGCATACATACATACATACATACATGCATACATACATACATACATACATACATACATACATACATACATACATACATACATACATACATACATACATACATACATACATACATACATACATACATACAAAGAAATCGCAAACAACACGTGATTCACAAAATATACAAGTAACCACTAGGGAAATGAAAGCTTGGTAACCGAACGTTTTGGTCTATTTAAGACATCTTCAAAGGTACAATATAAACAAGAGAAATAAGGACATTATATACAGTACATACAGAACATAAAAGATACTAGGGAAGATCCACTGTGACTAGCTCAGCACAGGTTGTCAGATTGCCGATGGTAGACATGTAAACTGACAACCTGTGTTGAGCTAGTCACAGTGGACCTTTCCTAGTTTATTTTATGTTCTGTATGTACTGTATATAATGTCCTTATTTCTCTTGTTTACATTGTACCTTTGAAGATGTCTTAAATAGAAGAAAACGTTCGGTTACCAAGTTTTCATTTTTCTAGTGGTTACTTGCACATACAAACATACATACATACATACATACATACATACATACATACATACATACATACATACATACATACATACATACATACATACATACATACATACATACATACATACATACATACATACATACATACATACATACATACATACATACATACATACATACATACATGCACATATTCTATGTCACGTTAGATATCCATTTACAAATAATTCAACTACGAAGTACGCGCGGACATCTTGCCAATTGGATGAGGTTGTAGTGATGCTACTGCGAGAAGAGAAAGAGGTTTTGGTGAGTTCGTCTCCTTTATTGTAAGGTAAGGCTGAACTGATTTTATATACGGCAATAGCCGATATATATACCGCGTGAGTAGTCACCTGTGGTACGTAATTACATAATTGCACTGGATTAGATTAGGTCGGGTCAAGCAGGGTCGCACTGTCAAAGTCGCGTCAGGTCTACCCTTGTGGACGACATGATGCGCGTTCCATGCCACGTGGTTATTGTGGTGTGTACAATATTTCCCACTCAAAACTGCTTTGGCCTCAGAGGGCGTCCTGCACGTGAGAACTTGGTGGGCGGAGTGTCGAGGTGTGTCGGTTTTATGCGATCGATGAAGACCCATACCGGCCTGCCGGAGATAGAGATGCGGAAGGCCTTGTTCTTACGTTCAAGGACAAGATAGGGGCCAGTTTAACTACGGTTGGGTTGTGGTGTGTGAGCGTCTGTCCTCAGGAAGACGTTTGTCGAGGTGTGGAGATGTTTTGGGAGGTATTCCTTGACCTCCCGGTGATGTGTCGGCACGTATAGGGCGAATTTGCCGACAGTGCGTCGCAGCTGCTGCAGGCTCTCGGGGGAATCCTTTGGAGGGAAGACTTCTGCGGACACTACGAGGATTTAGCCGAGGACCATCTCTGCTGGAGACACGTTGAGGTCATTCTTGATGGTTTTCCGAAGGCCAGGGAGTATCCATAGTAGTTGGGGTAACCAAAAGCCGTTGTTGCAGCGTGTCATAAGAGATCCTTTGAGTTAGTGGTGGGTTCGTTTGACCATGCCGTTGGCTGCAAGGTTGGAGGAGGTAGTGTGGTGGGCTGCAGTACCCAGGAGTTCAGCGAGGGAGTGCCACAGCCGCGACGTGAAGCAAGTTCCTCGTTCGGAGGTGACGTGATATATGCCCTGTAGGCAAGTGTTTTAGGATCCTCCCGTTGCTCTCTGGCAATAGATTCGTAGTCGAGGCCGAGTTGAACTGGGCGACTTTATCCTGCAAGGGACGAACGCCGTCAGGAGAGATGAGGTGTCTCAAATGTGGGACGGACTTTTCCCGAAACTGCATTTATCAAAACGGACGACGAGGGCGTCGTCCTGGAGACGCTCGAGGATGGTCCGCAGGTGTTGGAGATGCTGGTCAGGCGAGTTGGAGAAGACCAGAATATCGTCAACGTAGCAGACGCAGAAGTCGAGGTCGCCGAGGATGCTGTCCATTAGGCGCTGGAAGGTCACACATGAGTTTTGCAAGCCGAAGCAGGAGTAATTAAAGGTGTACGTTCTGAAGGGGGCGGTGATGGCGGTCCCCTGGATGTCGTCTATTTGTACCGGAACTTGGTAGTAGCCCTTCTGGAGGCCCAGTGTATAAAATATCTTGGCGTCGTTGAGGTATGTTGTGACGTCGGCGATGTTTGGGAGTGGGTAGTGGTCAGGTTCCATCATCATGTTCAGCCGCCGGTAGTCTCCACAGGGGCACCAGAAACCATCGTTCTTCTTGATGAGATGGAGAGGGGAGGGCCAAGGGCTGAAGGCCTTTTGGCAGAGGTCTATACTATTTCCATTATCTCGTGACCCACAAGGTGTTGTCTGCCGTGTTGTCACGTACTGAATCAAAACATTCAGCATATGCCGGAAGTTGTCCACTACCTCGAGTATGTTTATATGGAATATTGTAAATGCATATTGATTTTTTCATTAAATGGTAGGTGATATGAGTAATTGTTATACATGTAAAGAAAAGAAGAGACTTGTTGAACGGTGTGGTATCTCAGGTCAGCCTACGTTACCCCGGCTTCCGACCTAGGAATTTCCGTGTTTTTTTTTTTGTTTTTTGTTTTTTTGGGGGGGGGGTAATTACATAGAGAAGCTGAGTGCGGGTCTTCGGGCTGTTTGCAGTTTCTTTAATTATACCTGTCATACATGCAATTATAAAGAAAACGGCATCTCCCCCGTTTTCTTTGGAGATGGTTTAGACATGGCAACTCTGCTGGCTTTGCCGGTCACATCCTATGGGTCACCAGATAAAGAAAGAAGTATAGTCTCTATCTCTTGGAAGGTTTTCTTGACAACAGCGAGTTTCTCGTGTGGTAGGCGGCGATATTTGGCAAATACCGTGGACCCAGACGTCTTGATGTAATGGTACACGCCATGTTTAGCTGGCATCTATGGTGTCTGTCACAGCTCAGGCTTGAAGACGTCGGGGAATTCCGTGACCAGTTGGGCGTAGAGCATTCTAGCGTCAATGGCGGCGACCGTGGTTGGCTGTGGCGCGATTTGCAGGGGCGTCGAGGCGGATGCAGTTGTGCAGACTAGGTGGCTGTTGGCGACTTCGACCAGTAACCTGTAATGAGTGAGGAAATCAGCACCGAGAAGGGGTGTCTTGACGTCTGCCGAGATGAAGTTCCAGGAGTAGTGGCGACTTCCGAAGGTGAGGTGCAGGCGTTTCCACCCACAGGTGACTATAGTAGTGCCGTTAGCGGCGACGAGCCTAACGCCAACGTCCTTGCAGGAAATATGGACCTACAAGCGCAAGCATCGGCAAGGAAACGACGCCCTTTTAGGCGTTTTTTGTCCAGATACATCCTGGTTGGCATTTCTTGGCAAAGGCGCCGAATCCTGTGTGGTAGTAGCACAGGTGTAGAGGGGCGGTGGTCCTTGGTTGTTGTTTTTGCTAGTGTTGTTGGCGCCTGCTGGCTGGCGATGCTGCTGTGGTGGTGATTTCGTCCGTGACGTCGTCAGCAGCACAGACGTCCTGACTCCTTGCTGCGGCGGCGTTGGCGTCGGCGAGATGGTCCGCCTTCCATGAAACTTCGACGGTGGTCATGTCCTTGGCGTTGCCAAGGGCGGATCGGACGGGTGCTGGGAGGCGCATGAACCACATTTGACGAAGCATATTGATGTTCTTGCTGGTTCTGTTGGTTGTGGGTGGAAAGCGGGCGATAGACATCATCTCGAGGTATACTGTACTTGGTTTAATGTCCCCCAGTGGCTGTTGGGAGAGTTGGAGGATTTTTGCGGCTCTGGAGGCCGCTGAGGGCGTGAATTCCTGAAACAGTACCTGTTTCAGGGTGTCATACTGGATAACGCCGTCGTGTTGATCGAGTCATTGGGAGATAAGTGGGAACACATCCTCGGGGTTCGCCTCGAGAACATAGTCTGCATTTATTTGGGACACGCTGATATTCCGTAGGCGGAACTAGGTCTCTGCCCGGCGAAACCAGGAGAGAGGGTTGACCGTGGAGAACGGTGGCAGCTTCAGGGATAAGGCGTTGACGGTGTTGGTAGTGGGCAGCGTGGTGTCCGGGGTGGCAATGGTAGATGGGCTCATTGTCGCTCCGAATGATCACCAGTGTAGCGATGCTACTGCA
>NC_134793.1:63477035-63492035 GCF_046742065.1 Oratosquilla oratoria | reverse complement strand
TATTTTTCACCGTTTTCCATCCAAGCTCCAAACTTAGTTTGTCTTCCGTATTTTGGGCCTTCGAGCGGAGAACTCGATTCTCCTCTTTAAAGCACTTTACAGCATCTTCCAAGGGTTCAATTCTACTGAGTAGAGATTGTACCTCATCGGCGCTGAACATTCTAACACAACCACTCGCCATATCACTATTTGAAGCAGCTACCCAGTTGACTTGACCTGAGTGACGACTACTGCTCAACTGATATTTATATATATGCATATATATATATTCATATATATGCATATATATATATATATATATATATATATATATGTATATATATATGTATATATATACATATATATATATATATATATATATATATATAAATATATATATATATATATATATATATATATATATATACCCAAACGAGGGATGATTGAAAATTTTGTTGGTTAAGGTAAAAAAAAATCTCTGATAAATTGATACATTTAATTTTCAATGTAATCCTCTTCCGAGTTTACTCACTTATTCCAAAGGTCGTGGGGTTTACGGATCCCCTTTTTGTAGAAGCTTGAGTTTTGGTCCTCTAAATACACCTCTACGGGATCAACGACGTCATTATCCGAGAAGAAATGTTGACCACTGGGTTATTTTTTCATCTTGGAAAATATTAATCTGAGGGAGCCAATTCAGGTGAATGGGGCGGATGTTCAACTAGCTGGAAACTGGAATCATGTATGGCAGCAAGAGCCACGGCAGATTTGTATGCTGGCGCATTGTCCTAATGAAATAGTACTTGTAATGGTAGCTTTCCACGTCGGTATTTCTTAATATTCCCTCGATGCTGTCTTATTAAGTTGGCACAGTATGGTCCAGTAATGAATTGACCCTTTCTCAGATAGTCCACCAGTAGCACCCCCTCAGATTCCCAAAAATTGGCACTTGTGTTTCTTCTAACGTTTTTTCAATTAAAAAATATTTCTACAAACAAAATAATTGTTGTAGCATGGGTTCTAGCATTTCTCCTGATTTGGCTAATCTTTACATGGAGTACTTTGAAAGGGTTCTCCTTCCGACCATCAAACCCTCGGATATTATTTGGTTCAGATATGTTGATGAAATTTTCACCCTTTTGTGACTTTTTTGGTAATCTTAGCCAAGTAGCACCCTATCTCAAATTCAAGGTTGAATGGGAAGTAGTGATCCGTAGTGATTCGCAGCCCGTTTCGGTTTTCACTTTCCTCAACAATTTAGCATCGTCTGCATAGAATCTCAGGTAGCATTCCACATCATCATCCATATTTCTTTTTTTTCTGTCTGCACACCTTTACATATTCATTTCTATAGGTTATATATGTTCGCCATTTTCCAGGTTTTTCATATGTTCTCCATCTTTTCCAAATTTTGTCTCTTTTGTCTTTTCTCTCACTGCATCTTCTATTGAACCAGCATTATCGTACACCCTCTGTTGTTTTTGTCTTGGTATGTATCTATTCACTCCTTCATTATAGATTTCCATCAAGATTGCCCCTTTCTCTTCCACTTTTGTCTCTTCAATGTAAAATTTTGCCTAATTTGCATTTTGAAAGATTTTTTTTTAGTTTTCCAAAGTCCGTTTTCTTGTACATCAATCTTCCTTCTCTGTACTTTTTCATTTCTCTCCATATATATTTCTTCCTTTAGCTCAGCCTCTATTAGTATGCGGTCACCCTTTCCAAATGATGTTTTGTATTCAATTTTATCCACGATTTTAGGTTCTGTTGTAAATATCAAATCCAGTCTCAATGGTTCTTCTTTGCTTCTGTATCTGGTATTTTCATCGATCCATTGTGTCATTATATGATGCATGGTCATATTCAGTAATGCATTGCCCCATAGGTCCTCTCCGCCCTTCACTGTTATCTCTTCCCAACATATTTCTTTGCAGTTAAAACCCCCATAAGTACCAGGTTACCTCCGTCCTTTAGTATCTCATTTCCTAAATGCCTTATATCTTATAAAATATTTGAATGCTCGTTCTCTTTCCAAGAGCCCGTTTTAGGGGGCATATAAGTCACCACAAATTTTATATTTTTCATGTCTCTGCCTTTGACTTTTATCATGATCAAATATACATTGTTTTTACCCTCAGTAACCTTCGTCATATTCAATTTTTTTTGGGCCAAGAACATGATTCCTCCTTCCTGCCTCTCGTTTCTGTTTTTAATCCAGTAATTGCATAAGCCGTGTCCAACACTATGGGGTGGTATTGGACCTGTTAATTTCGTCTCCACAATTCCCATTATATTTGGTTGTTCATCTGATAGGTAAAAATTTAATTAATTCAATGCTGAGATTAATCCGTCAATGTTATTATAGGCCACTTTCATTTTTTTTTCTCTATCTTATTTTCTTGTTTTGCTTCGCCTACTCTGATGTACCAACTTCTTAGCCTCATGTCTATGACTCTCCAATAGAACTCCTTGCTTTCGGTCTCTGTTCTCTTCGTGTGTGTGTGTGTGTGTGTGTGTGTGTGTGTGTGTGTGTGTGTGTGTGTGTGTGTGTGTGTGTGTGTGTGTGTGTGTGTGTGTGTGTGTGTGTGTGTGTGTGTGTGTGTGCGTGTGTGTGTGTGTGTGTGTGTGTGTGTGTGTGTGTGTGTGTGTGTGTGTGTGTGTGTGTGTGTGTGTGTGTGTGTGTGTGTGTGTTTCCAAAGGATTACAAAGGCGGAGCATACCGACAGGAGACCTTTTGATCCTTATCTAGGTCGGATGCGAAAAAAAATCATATCAATAATAAAATAATAAATAAAAACTATACAATGTAAATAACAAATAAGATTCATAAATAGATGCATAGGTATAGTTAAATAATAAACAAACAGGTAAATAGTAAATATTAATAAATTGACATATAACTAATAATAAATGAAAATCAGACAGACAAAAGATAACTAAACAAAAACAAATAATATAAGATAAATTATAATCATTACAGCATCTTACTTAGGTATTTATCTAAATGATTCTTAAAGCTTCGAACTGAACTACTTTGCACCAGCTGTGCAGGAAGTTTATTCCATTCATCAACTGCACGGTTGGCAAAGTTGTTTCTACCCACTTCCAAATTGAATCTATTTCCGGACAGTTTGAGACCATTGTTTCTTGTCTGATTCTCATTCAATGTGAAAATTTGTTCACTTTTGATGTTGTCAATTCCCTTTAAAATCTTAAAGACCTGTGTCAAGTCATTATTGAGTCTACGCTTTTTTAGGGAAAACAGATTCATGTGTTTTAGTCGATTTTCGCATGATTTATTTTTGATATATGGAATCAGTTTTGTGGCTCACCGTTGTACTTTTTCCAGTCTGTCAATGTCTTTAATGAGATTCGGTGACCATACGGAAACAGCATATTCCAAATGTGGACGAACTAACGATTTATATAGCTTGTTAATGAGTGATGGACTTTTGAAATCCAAAGATCGCGCAATCAGTCCCAGAATCATATTTGCTTTCTCAGAGGCTGAAATACACTGCTTGGATGATTTGAGGTCGTTACTGATAATTACGCCGAGATCTTTTTCACTATCCACTTTTGTTAACGAATTTCCAAATAACTTGTAATCGTACTTACTGTTATTTTTACCTATGTGCATTACCTTGCATTTACTTGTGTTAAATTTTATTAGCCACTTTTCAGACCATTGCTGTAATTTATCTAAATCTTCTTGAATATCTAATTGGTTTGAGTGATCATTTGCCACTCCGCACAGTTTTGTATCATCAGCAAATTTGGAAACAGTAGATCTTAGTCCATGGTCTATATCATTTATATATACTATGAATAGAAGTGGCCCAAGAACGGAACCCTGAGGAACTCCACTTGTAACATTTTTCCATCTCGAAGTTTTTCCATTTAAAACAACTCTCTGTTTTCGACCATTCAACCAATTACTAGTCCAACCTAATACTGTAGGCTACCACTTATTCCGTGTAAAGCTAATTTAGTAATTAGTCTTTCGTGTGGGACGGTATCAAAAGCTTTTACAAAGTCTAGATATATTAAGTCTATATTGTTTATTTTGTCATAATTTGAGATAACTGTGTTGTAGAATTCGAGTAAGTTAGTCACGCAAGAACGTTTCTGTCTGAAACCATGCTGGCTATCATTTATCAAACGGTTACTTTCTAAATGATGTTCGATAGCATCTCTGATGATAGTTTCCATTATTTTTCCTACGACTGAAGTCAAACTTATAGGCCTATAGTTATTTTGAATATGGGAGTAACGTTAGCTAGCTTCCATTCTCTTGGGACATCTCCGGATATGATGGATTTCTTGAAAATAATTTCTAATGGAACAACAATCTCATTTTTCATTTCCTTTAAGATTCTTGGATGCCAATCGTCAGGCCCTGGTGTTTTATTAACTTTGTGTTTGTCTATACACCTTTTAATTTTTTCTTTTGTTATATTTACCGTAGTGAGTAAGTTTACCCTAGACTTTTCACAGGTTTCCTAGCTTTACCTTTTAGTATTTTCTCTTATTTCTATTTCCTCAACACTCATCTCTCTTTTTATCCATATCTTGTTGTAGTGTTTACTCCTTCCTAGGTTACTTGCTTTTTCTAATGTCTTTTACTACCATTTGCGAACTTAGTTTTATTTTTAGTGGTCGACTTCTTTCCTTTGAATATTGTCCCATTATATACACTTCTATGGCTTTCTCTACATCCAGGTCTATCTTATATATATTTTTAGAATTGATATTGCTGTTTCTTTTTCTGCTTTTTGATTCATGTATCTCACTAGACCACGTTTTCCCTTAGTCCATATACCACTATACACTTTTTCTATCCACTGTATCTCTAACCTAATTTGCCTTTTCTTTAATTACCTGAATAATTGTATATTTTGCATTTTCCTGCATCTGTTGTACTTTTTCTTTAAAGGTAATTTCTTCATTTTCTCTGTTTTGACTCCATTTCTTAATCTTTTGCATACCTTCCTCACCTAACTTTTCTTCAATTTTTTCAGACATTTCTTGTATTTTGTTATTTACCCCTTTTTTTAATTTCTTGCTGCTGGTAGTATCATTAATCTTCATTTTTTTTTTTTTTTTTTTTTTTTTACATTTAACTTCTTTTATGCAATTTTTCATTATCTTGAGTTCGTTCCTAAGTTCAGAGTTCTATTTCTTCAGATTGGATATTTCGTTGTTAGCTTTGGCTAAACATTCATTAATTCTACAATCTTTTTCCTTAATTATTAATGCACAAAGCACATTTATCCCCCTGAAGTCAATACGGAAAAATAATAATACTCCCAAATGGATGACGGACAGATTGAAACATGAAATCGGAATGAAAAGAGGACTTTGCTTAAAAATAAATAACGGGGAATCACACCTTAGATCAAAATATAACGAAATGGCAAAACTGGTTAAAAAGAATACACGTACAGCGAAACTTAATTATGAAATTAAGGTTGCCAGTCAAGCAAAATCCAACCCAAAGGGTTTCTTTCACCTCTACAGAACAAAAAATAAATAAAGAATAGGACCAATTAAAAACGACGAAAATGTCATGATAGAATCGGAGGAAAAATGAGTGAGGAGTTTAACAGCTATTTTCTATTGGTGATTACTAATGATAGGTTAGATAAAGTACCTGACTGTGATCCGATTTTCAGAGGGGATGAAGAAAGTAGTCTATCTAATATCAGCATTAGTAAAGAAGAAGTAGTCAAGCAGATTGAAAGACTTAAATCTACAAAATCTCCGGGTTCAGACGAAATTTTTCCGAGAATGCTTAAGGAGTGTAAATTTGAAATCTGCTACCAGTTAACTGAAATATTCAATAAATCGGTAGACACTGGTTTTGTGCCAACTGCTTGGAGCAGGCAAACGTTGTTCCTGTTTTTAAGAAGGGAGATAGATCGGCTATATGCAACTACAGGCCAATCAGTTTGACATTGGTTATAGGAAAAATGCTTGAATCAATAATAGTAAATAGACTCAGAGAACACATCGAAGGACATAATTTAATTCGTGATTCACAGCATGGTTTCTCCAAGGGTAAGTCATGTGTGACTAATCTTCTATCCTTTTACACTAAAGAATACAAGGCGTCAGATAACAATGATAATTACGATGTTATTTACCTTGACTTTAGCAAAGCGCTTGACAAGGTGCCACACCAGAGACTACTAAATAAAATCAAAGCCCATGGCATAGGAGGAAAAGTGTTAGAATGAATTAGAGCTTGGATTAGTAGCAGAAAACAGCGGGTCACCATAAATGGAATAAAATCTAGGTCGGGCAATGTTACTAGCGGGATCACCCAGGGCTAGGTTTTGGGTCCCTTGTTGTTCATTATGTACATAAACGACTTAGACGATGGGATAAATAGTGATGTTAGTAAGCTTGCAGAAGACACTAAAATAGGATGACTAATTAGGTCAGGAGACGTCGCAGAGATTCTGCAGGATGATCTTAATTAATTGTTAACATGGTCGGTGAAATGGCAAATGAACTTCAATATCTCTAAATGTAGCGTGTTAAACGTAGAGCTACACAACCCCGAAAATAAATACAGCTTAGATAACACGTTTTTAGAAAAATCTGAGTGCGAGAGGGACTTGGGAGTTCTGGTGAGTCTAGACCTTAAAGCCAGGAAGCAGTGCAATAGCGCCAGAAATAAAGCTAACAGCACATTAGGCTTCATTGCTAGGACGGTAACGAATAGAAATTAGACCCATCCTTGACTATGCGGTACAGTTTTGGTCTCCGTCCTACAGAATGGACATAAATTCACTAGAATCAGCACAGAGAAGAATGACCAAAATGATACATGGACTCAGAAATTTGCCTTACGAAGAGAGGCTTAGGCACCTTCACTTACACTCTCTGGAAAGACGCAGAATGCGGGGTGATCTAATAGAAGAGTTCAAGTGGATCAAAGGTTACGACAAGGGTGATGCAAACAAGGTCATCATAATAAAACAACATGGCAGGGCTCGCAGTAATGGGTATAAACTGGAAAAATTTAGATTTAAGGAGGAAATAGGCAAGAATTGGTTTACTAATAGGGTGGTCGATGAATGGAATAATCTTAGTAACCATGTAGTAAGCGCTGAAACTATCAGTTGTTTTAAAAAACGATTAGACAACTTTATGGATGGGGATGACAGGTGGTGATGGATACGGAACTGCCTAGTGTAGGCCTTATGGTTTCTTGCAGTCTCCTTTATTCTTATGTTCTTATGTTCTTAATTCAGTGGATTCGTTCTCCCACCATTTTCTATTATTACTCATTTCCTTTCCCATGTCCATGATTCGACTCAAATTTCTTTTTTTCGTACTTACCAAAACCAGAAAAGGAGTCTTCATTATACAATGTAAATCTAGCTGGGGTTTCCATCGGTCTGTTTACAGTTTACTTTGGCATAGCGTCCCTTAATGTCTCTGCTTTTAAGTCGACATTCGTCTCGAAATCATCATTTTTATTTTCTTGCACTTTCTCTTGTTAAACCACTAACACTGCACAGAAATAATTTTGGGTAACCACGGCCGCTCCCCTCTTATTCAATAAAAACCATGCCTCCTGTTTTCCTTGCATTACTCAGAATTTCCGTCTTCGACAGTCTACGGAGCTCAAGTGATATGTTGACAGTTCAGAAGCTCGATAGAGAGAGTGTGTGTGTGTGTGTGTGTGTGTGTGTGTGTGTGTGTGTGTGTGTGTGTGTGTGTGTGTGTGTGTGTGTGTGTGTGTGTGTGTGTGTGTGTGTGTGTGTGTGTGTGTGTGTGTGTGTGTGTGTGTGTGTGTGTGTGTGTGTGTGTGTGTGTGTGTGTGTGTGTGTGTGTGTGTGTGTGTGTGTGTGTGTGTGTGTGTGTGTGTGTGTGTGTGTGTGTGTGTGTGTGTAGGTATATATATGCCGGTTGAATTTGTTCATTTGTGAAGGTCAATGTACCCTTGTGTAGTCCGAGAATGTTTCTGCAGTTATGCATTTGCAATGTAATGGCCTGAAAAACGAACGCAGGACTGCTTTCACTTAGCGCAGGATCAAGATGGCTAACATTCCATTCGAGTTACGATGCTATTTATATGAAGATGACGATTTCTTAGTTATCATCCTGCACTGCTTAAGCTTTTCACGGCCAAAGTTGTGTGATACCCCAGAAGTATGACAAAAATAAATGGATAAACAAATGAATAAATAAGAATAAAGAGACAAATAAATATACAAAAATAAATCTCTTCAAACTAAAAGTTAACTATTATATATAGAAATATATTAAGTTCTTAGTTATGAAATCATCACTTTCCTTCGGTGATGACTTGTGTTTGTTACCATTTAAGGTTACATTAGTGATGTCAGCTTTGGTGCTTGTATTCAATAGCCTTTCCCACTTCATTTTGTCAATGTTTCATCTTATCTTGAGGCCATTTCTAATCATGCGTGTCAACGATTGAGTAATTAACAAGTACTCGGAAAGGTCGTACTAGCAACAGCAACCACTGAAGCTTCTAACTATCAGGTTTTAGATTTCATTATATATATATATATATATATATATATATATATATATATATATATGTATGTATATACTTACTCTCACTCTTACTCCGCTGGTCTTCGGGCCACTTGGTGATCCAAAACCGCTTTTGAAGCGTCTCGCCTTGTCTTTCTGTCCTGTGCTACCTCCTTCCATTCTCTTGGTTCCAGTCTGCATATCTGCACACCTTCTTCAACGCATCTCCTCCAGTCTTTTCTAAGTCGTCCAAGTTGTCGTGTTCAACTCACTCCACTATTAAGCACTTTCTTTGGCCATCTATCTTCGTGCATCCTTGTGACATGTCCTACCCAATTCAATCTTATTAATTATATTACATTTTTAATATGAGGTTGTTTTGTTTGTTCTCGAATTTCCCAGTTATGTCTTATTCTCCATTCTTGCTTTTGGTTGCCATACACGGGTCCTAAAATTCTCCGTAAAATCTTATTTTTAAGCACTTCAAACTTCTCCATATCTTTCGTAAGGGCCCATGTTTCGCAGCCGTACAATATGACTGGTCTCACTATTGAGTTGTACGGTCTCAGTTTTGTTGTTCTTGATATTGACCTTTTTTTAAACACACACACACACACACACACACACACACACACACACACACACACACACACACACACACACACACACACACACACACACACACACACACACACACACACACACACACACACACACACACACACACACACACACACACACACACACACACACACACACACACACACACACACACACACACACACACACACACACACACACACACACACACACACATATATATATATATATATATATATATATATGTATATATATATATATATACATATATATATATATATATATATATGTGTGTGTGTGTGTATACATATTTATAAATATATATATATTATATATATACACACATATATGTGTATATATATATAAGATAATCTCTTTGGCAGTAGCGCACGGGATTCGAACCCGATGCGCTTGGAAGTAAACTCCCAAAACGCACACACGCCTTAGACCGCTCGACCACTAAACAGCATAAAACCTTGGGAACTCATTGTCTAACTGACTCTCGAGATTGGGGAGGGCGCTTACTACACCCATTAACCACCCGTTTCACCACCAAGGCCGCTGCATCAAGTGGGAGTTGTAAGGGCCGGTTCGAATCCCTTCACGCATGTCGCCAACGTAACCATTTGAGAAATTCGCTAGTGGACAGCGACATCAATCAGATAATCTCTTTGGCAGTAGCGCACGGGATTCGAACCCGATGCGCTTGGTTACATTGGCGACATGCGTGAAGGGATGCGAACCGGACCTTACAACTCCCACTTGATGCAGCGGCCTTGGTGGTGAAACGGGTGGTTAATGGGTGTAGTAAGCGCCCTCCCCAATCTCGAGAGTCAGTTAGACAATGAGTTCCCAAGGTTTTATGCTGTTTAGTGGTCGAGCGGTCTAAGGCGTGTGTGCGTTTTGGGAGTTTACTTCCAAGCGCATCGGGTTCGAATCCCGTGCGCTACTGCCAAAGAGATTATCTGATTGATGTCGCTGTCCACTAGCGAATTTCTCAAATGGTTACGTTGGCGACAGTGAAGGGATTCGAACCGGCCCTTACAACTCCCACTTGATGCAGCGGCCTTGGTGGTGAAACGGGTGGTTAATGGGTGTAGTAAGCGCCCTCTCCAATCTCGAGAGTCAGTTAGACAATGATTTCCCAAGGTTTTTTGCTGTTTAGTGGTCGAGCGGTCTAAGGCGTGTGTGCGTTTTGGGAATACATATATATATATATATATATATATATATATATATGTATATATATATATATATATATGTGTGTGTGTGTGTGTGTGTGTGTGTGTGTGTGTGTGTGTGTGTTAAATATATATATATATATATATATATATATACATATACCAAGGCTTTTTCCCCTTACAAGGGAGGTAGCCAAAAAGGGAAAGGCATGGAATCATTTCTATCCATTCCATCCCTGAATACACCCCACACCCCTCCACCCTTCTTCTTATCTGAGCACCTCCTGGATGACGGGTCATCCCTGTACCTTGTCCACTGCCCTGGGTCAGAAGCAGTGTCGCAAGACACAGCACATCCACAGCAAGGCCGCTTCATTAAATCGGCGACCCCCCCTCTCCGTCCCCCCATTGCATAAAAGGAGAGGACGGGGAGAAATCCCTTCGGGCTGCGTCAAATTTTGCTCACACATAATACCTCACCCCCCATACCCCCGCCCATTCCAACTCATGCAATCATAACATCATCCATATACAACCATTCTCCATTCACCCCTGTCTTCTGTCCTCTCCCGTCCTTCCTCAACAGACATTCCCCTCTTCCCCAAAGCCCCCTTCACCCCATCCATCCACCTCATCCTAGGACGTCCCTTCATGTTCACTCCCTCCACATCTACCTTCCATACCTCTTTTACTAGTCTTTCTTCACTCGTTCTTTCCATGTGTCCAAACCATCCTAATATTCTTTCATCAACCCTATCTCCCAGCTCCTTTTCCACCCATGTTCTCCTTCTCACCTCCTCATTTCTCACTCTATCTAGCCTAGTGACCCCCATCATACTTCTCAGATACCTCATCTGAAACACATTCAAACTCCTTCTCTCTTCTTCTCTTATGTTCCATGTTTCTGCCCCATACAGTGCTGTTGGCACAATTACTCCTTCATACAGTCTCCTCTTCGCATCCATTCCCAAATGTCTATTCCTCATTACACTCTTTTCTCCACCAAGGCATTTACTCGCTTCCCTCAATCTACATTCTACCTTCACCTTCACTCCACCTTTTCCTGCCACATTTGCACCCAAGTATCTAAAACTATCCACTTCCTCCAGTCGCTCTCCCTTAATGCTCACTTCCAGTCTACTGCCACTTTCACCCCTTCTACATCTCATCACCTTAATTTTACCCACATTTATCTTTAGCTTTCTTCTATCACATACTCTCCCAAACTCTACCACCAACTTCCTCAATCCCTACTCCGATCCTGCCACAAGCGCAGTGTCGTCCGCAAACAACAGCTGGCTCACCTCCCACTTTTCTCCATTTTCTTTAACCATCTCTTATCCCTGACCCACTACCCTTGCATTTACCTCTCGCACCACCCCATCCATGTATAAGTTGAACAGCCAGGGCGACATAACGCATCCTTGACGAAGTCCCACCTTTACCTCGAACCACTCACTTTCTCCATTTCTAATCCTGACACAAGCTCTACTACTCTCATAAAAATTCTTGACAGCTCCCAGAAGCTTTCCTCCTATCCCGTATATCTGCATAACCTCCCACAGTGCCTTTCTGTCTACCCTATCATAAGCCTTTTCCAGACCCATAAAAGCCCAAGAAACATCCTTTCCCTTTCCTATAGCTTTCTCACATATCTGTCTTACCACAAAGATCTGATCTACATATATATATATATACATATACATATATATATATATATATATATATATATACATATATATATATACATATATATATAATGAAATAATTTTTCAGACAAAAAAAAATAATGGTTTAAGATGGTTATATGATATGCTTCAAAAAATTTGGTTGGATGGTCACATTTTCTCGACGCTTTTTTAAGAGATTTCTCACACAAGTTCACATGCATTCAAGAACAATATGTAAACAATGGAAACCCTGGTCACCAAATTTGGCACCGAGGTGCACATTCATCCCAAAATAATGCGCAAGCAAAGAAAACCCGTGTCTGGCCTTACCCAGATCTCTACAACACATTTCTGTGAGAATTGTACTTCACTTTTTCTCAGTGGATTTTTAACAAATTGGGTAGGGAGGGTCATATGCACCCTAAAACAATACACGGCCCAATAGAAACTGGTATTTCTTCTAGTAAATAAATAAAATTCTAGGGCATTAGTCTTGTAGACGATCACTTAGGGATGTCGGTACTCAGAATGCAAATAGAACAGAGAAGCTGATGAAAGGCCCCTTGTCAAGCGACGATTTGTACAGCACCTTTTGAGCCTCTCAGGTGATGGGAATCACAACCAGCATACTAATGGGGCCTAAGATAGATAACGAAATTTGCGTTAGATCGAGAAGAGCAAAAACTTTCATTGGACGTGCAGAAAAGGAATTTTGAATGAGTTGTGGTTGCTTTTTTTCTGACACAAAAGATAATTCACTACAGATTAGCCCTTTTATATTTTCATTTTATTTATCTCTTCCATTGTCTATTTCAGTTGTTATCTATTCTAATTTTCAGGGCTACATTTTTCAATAATTCATGCTGTACAATATTTCTGACAATGTCGGGATAGTATGGAGGAGCCATGCAGAGAGAAGACAAAAATATAGGATCTATATGTTATCAATTATATTGATTGAGTGGAGGCCCCTTTCGGGGTGCTACAAGAAGTCAGAGCGGGAAAATACGCACGATGAAAAAATAAGATAACTACATCTGACGAGCCATCAGGAGTTCCATAGAAAAAAAAAATTAGTAAATCAACAAAACAAAATACACACAAAAACCCTGGAAACTCGATCAGACTGAATATCTCAAGCATTAGGAATAGCGGCAAGGCAAACCAAGAGATAAACGCAATCAGTGCGAGCATTTCTTGCAGGCTACAAAGGGAAAATCTTGTAAAAAAAAAAAAAAAAAAAAAAACGCACACAAAGATTAGCTAAACGAGGAAATAAAACACTTGAGTCAGTCGATACGGGAGAGTAAAGAGTTACAGAATAAAGAAGTAAATTGCAAGAAGGTAAAGAGTGCGCCACACCTGAAATGTTTACTGCAGAAGGAAGAATTGGAAAAAAATTACAACGACAACAGGCGATACTGAGGTGATTAACCAGATAATGGGGGAACTCTGGTAGGGTGTCTAGTGCAAGAAGGGCACAAGAACGAAAAAAAAATACAAATGAACACGAACAGAAACAAAGCAAAAGTTGTATATTAACGAAATGGGATAGAGGTAAATTACTTGCCGAAACAGAAGCTACACAGTAGCAAGAAACAGCAAATGAGGGAATTATAAAAGAAAAAACAAAAACACAAAAAGGGACTTTGAAAAAAAACCGGTGAAAAAACAATAATTCCATTAATCCAAAGGAAAACTAAGCACAAGATAAGAGAAACGGGGTAATTAAGAACTTGTTAATAAATGAATAGAAAAAGAGAAAAGTAATTAGGTACCAACCTATGATTATAGATTTGTTCGAACTATCTCTAGATAAAGAAATAAAATCTAGCTAAATCCGGTTTTTCTGTTCTTAAATTATCATCTTATTATTACTTTTAATCGTATTTCTCCTCACAGTCATAATCATTATGACCGATGAATTATAAATCGAAAACGATAAATAATTTACTTATAAAATCTGGACCCACCACGTGGATTTTTTATTTATATATATATTTCTTTTCTCTTCTTTTTCTTCATTGGCTACATAAACGTTTTTGCCTGAAGCTCTCTGTCCATTCTTACTCCTTTGGCGTCTACATTCAATTGATATATTTATTCTGGAAGCCGCTAGGTCATTTAATTCAGTTGAGAGAAACCAGCGTGGATACCAAAGGGTTAACTTTTCACGATTTTGGCTTATCGTGTACATGTTGTAAAGACAAACTGTAAATAACCTCATAAACCCTTTTCCATAATGTGAAGTACTTTACGGATTTTTCTTTTTAACCACAGATTATTCTATGCAGCAGAAAGGCTTAAAAAGGATCCCAGTTAGTTAAAATCTCATTCAGCCCGGTGCCCCCCCCCCTTACACCCTGAAGCCTTTCCGATGGATGACATAAAAAAAAAAAAAAAAAAATCCCAAAAGAACCACATTAAAGATTTTTCTGAACCCACATGTTTCGTTTTCATCTTGCGTGTGTCAGATGTGGTTAAAATCTACATATGCATGAGCTCACAGATAAAACAGGCATGATTACAGTCAGGAAGACACGGACACAAGAGTACAAAGAAGAGTGATCCAAAGAAGAGAGAATAGCAGAAAGAGCAATGATAAGCTGGAGAACGAGAGAAAGAGATAGAGGAACAAAGAAACGAATGACGAAAGAAAGAGAGAGAGAAAAAGGAGTTTGAGGCCAAGACAGGAGCGAGTCATTGGCCTGGAAGACTGGAGAGAGAACATTCGAGGATTGAAGGGGAGTGAGCGGAAAGCTAAATCAAGATGACTGGGGAAATCAAGATGAGGAATATAAAGAAGAAATGAGAAAAACGTGAAGTAGGAGTGGAAGGAGGAAATAATGAGGGGTAAAGAGGAAAAAATTAGGGAGTAACGGGTTATAAGAGGGAGGAGAAAGACACGAGGAGGAAATGAGAATATAACGAGGAAGAAAAGAAGAAAGGAAGAGGAAAAAGAGGAATGGAGGAGGAAATGAGGATGAACAAAATCTATGAAAATGTGAAGAGAGAGAGGAAAAGGACATAGGGCAGTCGAAGAAAGTAACTAA
>NC_134793.1:63457035-63459535 GCF_046742065.1 Oratosquilla oratoria | reverse complement strand
TCACACACACACACACACTAACACACACACACACACACTAACACTAACACACACACAAACACACACACACACGCACGCACGTACGCACACACACACACACACACACACACACACACACACACACACACACACACACACACACACACACGCACACACACACATACACACACACACACATACACACACACACACACACACACACACACACACACACACACACACACACACACACACACACACACACACACACACACACACACACGCACTCACGTACGCACACACACACACACACACACACACACACACACACACACACACACACACACACACACACACACACACACACACACACACACACACACACACACACACACACACATACACACATATCTATATATTTAGACACACAAACATATACCTATGGATAATACGTAAATATACGCATATTCGTTGGAAATGTAAGAGTTTTAAAAATAAATAATAAGATTTAATAGGTAAATAATGAGAAAGAAAATTTGAAAACAAATGGAGTGGGGATTGCTTCAGCAGACATAAAAGATAGAAAAGAATAAAAGAATGAAATGTGTAAAAGATATTAAATAAATACAGATGAATAAATAAATAAATAAATAAATAAATAAATGAACAAATAAATAAATAATCGAACACTTAAATAAATAAGATAGAATAGTAATGAAATAAAGTAGAAAAGAAAAGAAGATAAAATAAGATGAAATAGAAATGGCATAAATTTCAATAACCCCTTGGACATAGTATTTGTCGAGAGCAGCTGGATCGAAAGAGCAGGAAAAGAGCAGAAAGTCTAAAATTGGGCAAATAGGGAAAGCGCCAATGAATTTGTCAAAAGCAAAGAATATGAAAAATGCACTTCAGGTAGAAACACTTTTCAAAATGTAAGAACCTCCTAAATGACAAGATAACCGAGAGAGAGCCAGGAGATATATATAAAGAAGCTCAACATCGTAATCTTTTAATTCGTAAAAGAATATATAAAAAAGACGAATAAACAAACAAATAATCCAACAGAGATAAATCCCAAGAGAGTTCTTTGTTGACTAACAGCAAGGGCTAATGGCAGTCACTAGTTGCGGTCAGGGCTCGAACGCGGGCCGGGCGGTAGGAGAGGGAGGAGGGAGCGATGACGCTATCCACCAGACCATCGGGCCGGCCGGCCGACTGGCTGAGGTAAGAATGGGACGCTGCTGCATTATCATTATTAAAACATAATTGCAGCCGTGAGCTTCATTATCAAGCAGAATCACGCGCAACCCATTCGGACTGATACGGGTTGAGCTATTCGGAAATATATATGAAGCATGATCCAGAGATACGTGTATGAAAATGCATCAGCGTGGCTGATTGATGTATAATTGGTCCCTATTAATAAACAAACGGACGCAACGCACACGCACGCCCACGTTACGCGGCCGGATATCAAGGAGATATTCTATTATGTACCTGGAAGGTAAAGAGCTTTGATAAGAGGAGAGAAATCTTCGAGATGTACTGGGCCATTCACTTTTTTTTTTTTCAAAATCGAATTTCGATAAAACACATTGTACTGCTTTGTTGTGATAAGGCGCCTTTTTTCTAATACGATGAAATGTTATGATATCTCAGTCTCTTCAGGTATGGATGTATTTATTCGTGAACAAGATGGCATGATCCCTGTCGAGCTGGGAAGGAGCATGTGGCCCGGGGTTACGGTATGCCGCTCGGATGCTCCAAGAAACAACGGGACTTCGCAAGAACTCTATACCTTTCTTTGTCAAGCACTTCATGTAATTGTACATTCCATAGTCCCCAAATATCTACAGTCATTTCATTCCAAATAAAATTGTATTCATACAACAACAACAACAACCACAACAACAACAGGTAGGTAACAATTGCACAATAGCTCCCAAACATCATGGCTAAGGTCCTAGTGTCCGCAAAGGTGCACTTCCCTTGCCCCCCTCCCCTCCGCGCACCCCCTCCCACCAGGGGTGGGTAACGCGGCGTTTCTATGGGCTTGGGTACATGACTCGAAATAACTCCACCTGGATCTCCATACTCCTCCCTTCCAGGACTTCCTCACTCCCTCCCCTCATCCCTCCATTCCTTTCTCCCTACCTCCCTGCCCTTTTGCCTGACTGCTTCCCTCCCTCCCTCTCTCTCTCCAGTTCTTATCCGTCTAGCTATGTAACCGCATCCAACATATCTACAATGAACAGGAATCTTTCCCGTAATGTTTATATTTTATCCCTCTTCCGTTCCTCACTTAAATTTATCTCTCTTTGTCTCATCTGACTAAACCGAGTAAACAGGTAGTTCTCCTATTGGGAATTTCTCTCCAAAATTCATAATATCTGATATTTAGAACCAAAACTCCTTCAGAATATATATCAGACTAGCAAGAAGAGCTCGTGGTGGCCGAAAACTTCTAGATTCTTCAAACTTTTGCCACAGAAACAGATTTCTGAATTTCAGAAATTCG
>NC_134793.1:63442035-63447035 GCF_046742065.1 Oratosquilla oratoria | reverse complement strand
GCAAATGGCATTCACGTTCAAGTTGAAGAGATGTCGATAGTCATTGTTATCAAATCCTTGAAGTTATTTTGAAAACCTCTATTAGCTGTCCGCGCAATCTCCTGGTTTCTAGAGAAAAGAGTCCCAAAGCCTTGAGACGCCTCTGGTAGTCCATGGGACTAATGGCGGGAATAAGTTTCGTTGCTCGTGCCTTAAATTGTTATAGTCTCTGCAAGTTCGGCGACCAGAACTGGACGGCGTATTTCAGATTGGGACGAACTACAGAATTGTAAAGTGTCAAGACTATTTTTTGGTTCATGTAACAAAACTGTCTTCTAATGTAACCTAAAAGTTTTTGTGCCTCCTTTTCTACTTTAATACACTGTTTTCAGGACTTGAGGTCGCTGGTAATCAAGGCACCCAATTTGTTTGTTTGTTTGTTTGTTTGTTTGTTTGTTTGTTTGTTTGTTTGTTTGTTTGTTTGTTTGTTTGTTTGTTTGTTTGTTTGTTTGTTTGATTGTTTGTTTGATTGTTTGATTGTTTGATTGTTTGATTGTTGTTTGTTTGTTTGTTTGTTTGTTTGTTTGTTTGTTTGTTTGTTTGTTTGTTTGTTTGTTTGTTTGTTTGTTTGTTTGTTTGTTTGTTTGTTTGTTTGTTTGTTTGTTTGTTTGTTTGTTTGATTGTTTGTTTGTTTGTTTGTTTGTTTGTTTGTTTGTTTGTTTGTTTGTTTGTTTGTTTGTTTGTTTGTTTGTTTGTTTGTTTGTTTGTTTGTTTGTTTGTTTGTTTGTTTGTTTGTTTGTTTGTTTGTTTGTTTGTTTGTTTGTTTGTTTTTCCAACTCTGTACTTGCTGTGTCATGACCCAGAAGAGAGTAGTCTGCCCTCTGGTTTGTATGCCCGATATGTACGATCTTGCATTTATCCAGATTAGATGATATCAGCCACTTCATAGTCCACTTTCTCACTCTCTCCAAGTCTGACCTAGAAATTTCTACACTTTCAGGTGTTAAGACATTTGCTCTTAACTTAGTGTTATCCACAAACTTAGCTATGCGGCTCTAACATCTATATCACTGATATAGAACATGAAGGGGAGCTGACTTTATACAGATCCTTGGGGTACCCCACATGTAACAGGAGACCAGCTAAACTATGTCCCATTACAAAACTACACTCTGTCTTCTATCTTCTAACCTTGCCTCAACTCAATTTAATACTGCCTCTCTAATACCCATGGCTCGAACTCTCGACATAAACCTCTTATGAAGTACCTTATCAAAGGCTTTCTGGAAGTCGAGATAAAGTATGTTGATTACTCTATTCTTGTCATATTCTTGAATCATGATTATTCTATTCACAATAGACACCTTCCAGTATCTTCCCTAATAAGGAAGTAGGCTGATGGGTCGGTAATGTCCCGGATTTGTGCGATCCCCTTTCTTAAAATTAGTTGTTACGTTTGCCTCCCGCCAGTCCCTAGGAACTTTTCCTGTCCGTAGAGACTTATTGAAGATGTGATACAGAGAGTAGTTATCTTTAGAATGCTGAAATTTATCCTAGGCGTAAAGATGAATCTGTAGAACGTGAGCAAGGTAAATGTATTGAAGGGCTCAAAGGTAGAAATGTAACTTGTGACAACTTTTTCTTTAGATTAAATTTAGCTAAGGAACTGAAAAAGCGTAAGCAAACTATCAGGAAAGAAGCAGTTGCCGACAAGACTGACGAGTTAAACACCATATGAGGGCAGAGCCTTTATTTGTACGACGTTTTGCTTATTACAGCTTTTTAAAGTACTTGAAAAACTGTAATAAGCGAAACGTCGTACAAATAAAGGTTCCGTCCTCATATGGTGTTTAACCTATTGCCTTACTTAAGGCAAGCGAAGATGCTCTCATTCGAGGCAAAATCCTATAATGATCCCTTTATCTGTCTTCAGCTTTATCTAATCAGTCATAAACCAAATACCATGGAGAATCTCTCCCCTCACTCATTAACAAGCTATATAAATCGTTAGTTCGTCCACATTTGGAATATGCTGTTTCCGTATGGTCACCGAATCTCATTAAAGACATTGACAGACTGGAAAAAGTACAACGGCGAGCCACAAAACTGACTCCAAATATCAAAAATAAATCATACGAAAATCGACTAAAACACATGAACCTGTTTTCCCTAAAAAAGCGTAGACTCAGAGGTGACTTAATACAGGCCTTTAAGATTTTAAAGGGAATTGACAACATCAAAAGTGACCAAATTTTCACATTGAATGAGAATCAGACAAGAAACAATGGTCTCAAACTGTCCGGAAATAGATTAAATTTGGAAATGGGTAGAAACAACTTTGCCAACCGTGTAGTTAATGAATGGAATAAACTTCCTGCACAGGTAGTGCAATGTAGTTCAGTTCGAAGCTTTAAGAATCATTTAGACAAATACCTAAGTACATACATACATATACCAAGGCTCTTCTCCCCCTTACCAGGGGGATAGCCAAAAAGGACAAGGCACAAAAACATTCCCACCCATTTCATCCCCGAAAACACTCCACACCCCTCCACCCTCCCTCCCATCTTAGCACCTCCTAGATGACGGGTCATCCCTGCACCCTGTCCACTGCTGTAATGATTATAATTTATCTTATATTATTTGTTTTTGTTTTGTTATCTTTTGTCTGTCTGATTTTCATTTATTATTAGTTATATGTCAATTTATTATTATTTATTATTTACCTGTTTGTTTATTATACCTATGCATTTATTCATGTATTTTATTTGTTATTTACATTATTATAGTTTTTATTTATTATTATATTATTAATATGATTTTTTTTCGCATCCGACCTAGATATGGATCAAAAGGTCTCCTGTCGGTATGCTCCGCCTTTGTAATCCTTTGTAATCCTTTGAGGAACAGGTCGTTGCCACTAGCATTAACAATAATAGCTTCTTTTCTATAGTTAGGCTTTATCTTTGCTATCTCACTTACTATTCGGTTATTCTTTGCACCCGGGAAGGATCGTACTATCCGTTTTGATCCACAAACATCATCAAAGTACTTCTTCTGGTCTCTGGTGAGTGATTCATCAATCAGTACAGCAGTCTCTTCAAAGTGTAAGAGTAAAGCATACTAGTTAGTGGTTTCAACAAAAGATGATGGGAGTTCGGGTTTTGGTCTGGAACCCTCACCCTTCTTTACGATTTTCCACTCACCATCAAATTCTTCAGAGTTATTATCAGTACTTGAAATTGGTGCTGTGGAGGGCTTCTCTTAATATTTTTTTCTTCAAATTTTCCCTTGCCCTGCCATGTGATTGGCATGAAATTTTCACATATGATTGTGTATACATTGTTGACTTAGTGGAGAATGATGAGGCATTTGGTCCCCCTTTCTAAAGAAAGTATTAATCACTCATAGGTGATAAGCCGGGCAGGGATAACATACTCTCCCCTTCATCTCTGCTAGTTTCTCTTTGGTTTGAAGAGTCCTGATGCCTTTTCTTTCTCCCTCTACCCTTCTTGGGGTTGGATATCTTCACTATTGCAAGCTTACGTTTACAGGTCATCTTGCAAGACGAATATAAGAGAAATATTGCAGGAACGCAGCATAACAACCTCTCTGATGTCTACGTAGATACTGAAGAGGCCTAGCTAGGTAGACCACACTCTGCGGGGAAGGGATGCCGTTTGTCGAAATTTATATAAAGAAAATTTATATCAATGATAGTTCTACGTAATTATAAGCATTGAATGATACCACTTTTTCTAACTTACGTGTTACGCTATGACGGTCGGGTCATTTAAAAATGGCGTCTAGGGGGAAAGAATTTAATTTTCAGAAAATAAATTTGCCAAGTAATAGTTTCGGGTAGCAATGACAGAGTGAGCGAATAAAACTGAAAAGTGAATTTTAACAAAAATTCGTGAAAAAATCACCGGGTTGCCCCCCTTAACAAGGAATTAATGATAGTTCTACGTAGTTATAAGTATTGAATGATACCTCAATGCTTTCTCCAGAAATATTACTCTATTCTGGAGAACAGAAGTTATTTCACCATGTTCCCTCTGTATAAAAAGGAAGAGACACACATAAGAGAGGGTTTGGAGAGACAGAGAAAGAGGGAGGCAGATGGGCAGAGAAAGAGAGAGAAAGAGGGAGACAGATGGGCAGAGAAAGAGAGAGAAAAAGAAAGAAAGATAGAGAGGGAAAGAGGGAGGGAAGGTAGATAGATGGAGGGGGAGAAGGTTTGGAGAAAGTGAGAGAGAGAGAGAGACCACCCCCAAAAACTGTGTGGTGGACACTGAACACAATGTGGCAGGAGTAGCGTTCTTCACGGAGGCCGCACAACAGGGAGTAAGGGTATTGGGCACTCACTGCTCAACACAAGCAGAGGATGTTGCAGTGGGTCTAGCACTGACCCTTGTGCTCAGCACCCACCAGAGTAATGTAGTTGTGCATACTGATAATTTAACTTTACTACAACTAGTTTCTAGAGATTATCATAGTAACTACAAGCATTTACTGGCTTATTGTGCCATTTCAGATCGTCCCTTTGTCATCAAGGAAGATAAGTCGTCCTGAACTGAGTACCGGGACACATCGGAATTAAAGAGAATGAAGCGGCAGACAGGGAGGCTAGAAGAGCAGCCACAGGAGCCATGGACGATGGCAGGATCGAGAGGAACCACAAGGACCACGCAACACGCGAGGAAGAGTAGAAAGAAGAATGTTCAATTAAATGTAATAGCACACATTACATAATAACTATTGTAAAAGACATATTCGTATACTTTCTTATGGTTAGTGGGCAGATACCCACGGAAGTTATATCTGTACATCTTGTAATCATTAAAAGAGAGAGAAAGCGAAAGAAGGAAAACGCGAGAGAGAGAAGGGGAAAAGGGAGGGGAGAGAGATGGCGAGGAAGGGCGGAAGGGGGGGAACAGGCCAGCGGCTGTAGTAGCAGTAATGGTTGTAAAACTCTTGCGCGATTACCAACTATGGGGGGCAGGGGGTAGCTGATTGCC
>NC_134793.1:63395377-63425377 GCF_046742065.1 Oratosquilla oratoria | reverse complement strand
ATTCCTTCAAATAGGTTAGAAATAGAGGCACGACTAACCGAACTTAAGATTAAGGAGATTGAATTAAAGGTCAGGAGAGTAGAAATTGAGGAGGAAGCTAAACTGAAACAAATGCAAATTGAGGCAGAATTTAGAGCTAGAGAAGAGGAAGCTAAAGCGAAACAAGCAGCTAAAGAGGAGGAAACTAAACTGAAACAAATGCAAATTGAGGCAGAATTTAGAGCTAGAGAAGGAGAAACTAAAGTCAAATTGGCAGAGTTAGAATTAAAGAAGGCAGAAGTAGAAGCTAGGATTGTTGATAGACAACCCGTAGTTCAGGAAGGTCATATAGATATTTCAAAGTATGTAAAACTTCTACCCCAATTTTCAGAAGGAGAGCCAGAAATTTTCTTTCTTCAGTGGGAAAAATTGGCGCAACAGTTACAAATCCCTAAAGAAAATTGGCCATTAATCATTCAAACACAATTTAAGGGTAAGGCTCAGCAAATTTATACTTCTCTTTCAGAAGCAGAAAGCGAGTATGATAATATGAAAGCTTGTATTTTAAAAGCTTATGAACTAATACCAGAGGCCTATAGACAGAAATTCCGTAATTATAGGAAGACACCTCAGTTAACATACGTAGAATATGCGGCTCAACAAGAGAGGTTATTCAATAGGTGGTGTTTGGCTAGTAAAACGGACACCTTAGATAGACTTAAACAGTTGATTTTATTGGAGCAGTTTAAGAATACCTTAGAGACAGATCTTAGGATTTTTATAGATGATCATGTTCCCGAAACTTTAACTAAAGCTGCTGTATTGGCTGATGAGTTCACACTAAATCATAAACCTAAGTCAAGACAAATGGACAAATGGAATCCCAAAAGTCAAAGTCATATATTCCAGATTCAACAAAATACTCTGATCCTTGGTCCCCAAAGAAACACTTTGAAAATCAGTCTAGCCCATCACATTTCAGTTACAGGTCTGATTTCAATCAATATCCTCCAAACCAACCTTGGCAAAGAATGGAAAGGTTTAAGACTAATCCCCCTGTAACTTGTTCATATTGTAAACAGGTTGGCCATCACATTTCTAATTGTAGAAAGAGACTGACACCCTCATTCTCCAATAAGACACCAACTCTTGTAAGTAATATAAAATCAGATGATTCAAAATCCTCTATTCAGGATAAACTACCAAAGAAGCCGGTATTGTCAAGTAATGTAGAACCCCCCTCATCAAATCATGATCCTTGTTTCAAACCATTTGTATCTTCAGGAACTATATCTCATAGTAGTAGTTCACAACAATATCCTATTTCCATACTCCGAGACACAGAAGCAAAGCAAAGTCTGATTTTAAATTCTGTCTTGCAGAATCTGGGTGAGTCATATACAGGTTATGATATATTGATAGAAGGAGTTGGAGGAATTGTAAAATGTCCATTACATAATGTTTTCTTGCGGTCTGATTTAACAACCGGAATGGTTAAAGTAGCAGTAGTAGACTCTCTTCCCATAGTAGGAATATCCTTATTGTTGGCCAATGACATCGCTGGAAGCAAAGTCATTTCTCCCTTAATAACAAATAACCCTAAGACCTCAGTAGAACCTTCAGATAACTTACAGTTGTTTCCCGCTTGTGCTGTAACCAGATCTCAGTACAAGAAATCTGAAGAGGAGACCTATAATTTAGAATCCCTATTCTCCCAAACTGACCCATCTTCTTCTTCACCAGTTTCTCTATCTAGAGCAGAATTAATCAAAGAACAGAAGTCAGATCCTTCTCTTAAAAATTTGTACGAGATTGTTTCATCTCCAGACGAAGTTGAAAATATGTCACGAGGTTTCTATATAAAAAACGGAGTCCTAATGCGAAAATGGAGAGCATCCACCGCAACCGCTGACCAGCCATGGCAAGTAAGGAATCAAATAGTCCTCCCTCTTGGTTTCAGGAATAATGTTCTAAGATTGGCTCATGATACTCCCTTAGCAGGTCACTTAGGGGTAAGAAAGACCTTGTTCAACATAACCCAACATTTCCATTGGCCCACGGTTGTCAAAGATGTTGCCCAATATTGTAAAACATGTCATACATGTCAACTTGTAGGTAAGCCCAACCAGAAAATTGTAGAAGCTCCACTCCATCCCATTCCTGTAATGGAAGAGCCATTTAAAAAAGTTCTTATTGACTGTGTAGGACCTTTACCTCCTTCAAGTAAAGGAAATCAGTACATTCTCACAATCATGTGTATGAGCACTCGTTTTCCAGAAGCAATTCCTTTGAAAATATTAAAGCTCAAAACATAATCAGAGAAATGTTGAAATATTTCACTATGGTAGGATTTCCTAAGAACATTCAAAGTGATCAAGGAAGTAATTTTCTTTCCAACAAGTTTAGAGAAACTCTTGTAACACTAGGTATAAATCATATAACTTCCTCCGCTTATCATCCTCAATCACAAGGTGCTCTAGAGCGCTTTCACCAAACGCTCAAGACAATGTTAAGAATCTTCTGTGCTGAGAACACTCGAAATTGGGAAGACGGACTCCCCTTTTTGTTGTTCGCCACCCGAACAACAATTCAAGAAAGCCTTGGATTCAGCCCGTCAGAATTAGTCTTCGGTCATGAAGTCCGTGGTCCCCTAAAGATACTTCATGAACAATGGATGAAAGAAGAACCACCTGTTCCTTCTTTGAAATACGTGTCCCAGGTCACCGAGAAGTTGTTAGAAGCTTGGAAGTTGGCAAGAAAGAACTTGACGAATGCTCAACGAGTAATGAAAGGTCGGTATGATAAAAATTCTAAACTTAGAACTTTCTCTCCAGGAGATCAAGTGTTACTTTATCTTCCCATACCAGGAGATCCATTGCAGGCTAAACACAAAGGACCCTATGAAGTCTTGTCCAGAGCCAGTGATCTCAACTACATAATCAAAACTACAGACAGAAGAAAGAGTTTCCCGTCTCTGTCACATAAATACCTTAAAACCTTATCATTCCAGAGATCCAATTCCAATTTGCAGCTCTACCACAATAAAATCGGAAGAGCCTCCTGATAACCTGCCTAATCCTCCTGAGATTCCCTTGGAAAACTCCCAGATACTACAAAATCTTCACTTATCTGAGAAACAAGATGTAGCAGAACCATTGAATGACCTGTTGAGAAAAGACCACGACTTCGTGTGGACGCCTACCTGTGAGACGGCCTTCAAAAAACCTGAAGTCCCTTCTCACTAACGCACCAGTTCTAAGGGCACCCGACTTCCAACGACCCTTTCTTCTGCAAGTCGACGCCAACGACACCTGTATCGGTGCCGCCCTCTTGCAAGAACACAATGAAGTTCTTCACGCTATCACCTACTACAGCAAGAAGCTGTCCCCTGCGCAGAAGAACTACTCCATACTTTCTAGAACATAGCTTTTCAACAGAAAGTGAAAAGCTTTCCCAAACGGTGGAGGTGTAACGTAATATTAGATATTACGTCATATGTGTAATTATGTTATAGAATTGTGTTTCTTTGTATTACATAACTATGTTCATATTTCTTGTCTATGTATGTATTGTAACAATGTTAAGCAGTAACGCCCGTCCACTATATGTAATCTTGCCTACGTGCGGAGAGGTGCGCACTCTTGTAGAACAAACAGACAAGCGAAATCCTGAATAGTTCGGAGCGCACAGATTTGACAGTTACTAAATAAATAGATTGTTCAAGCGAGTCGAGGTTCCTAAAACGACCCATGTTGACGTGTGTTAACTTACCCTCCTCCTCACCCGCACACTCACCCGGAAGTATTCCGTTTCCGGTCCAATGGTATATAAGCGGTTGAATTCGCTGACTCGTTGTCATATTCCCACATATTGATCTCTTGATAAAAACTAGAAGGTTTAGATTCATGAGACGATTGGTGTGAAGTGATCACCCTTTTTGCCTACATTACGTGTCTGATATACATTGCATTACTTTACTTATATTTGTACTTATTACTTATTTTGATGCATGTTCCTGATCTCTGTGTACTTAGATAGTACCATATTGTATACTTATCTTGTTTCTTATTTGAACGATAATTTCCATATTCTTATAATCGTGTAACGGTCCCATTGACCCTACTGCCCATTCTCTTTTGTGTTGATTGCCTGTAAATATTTTCCATTAATAATTTCGTTTACTAGTTTTATCGCTAGTTTAATATTCCTTTCCTGGAATCTTCTTTGTTACCTTTACTTCTAGTCTTACGAATTATCTAGGCCCTGACCAGATAGTTCAGTCCTACAGTGGCTTCTAGAAGTGAGCTGGTTCTTAAGCACTTAGACGTTATACGTAACGTCTCTTCACATACCAGCCGCCCGTAACAGTGTGTGTGTGTGTGTGTGTGTGTGTGTGTGTGTGTGTGTGTGTGTGTGTGTGTGTGTGTGTGTGTGTGTGTGTGTGTGTGTGTGTGTGCGTGTGTGTGTGTGTGCGTGCGTGTGTATGTGCGTCTGTTAGTACGTGTGTGTGTGTGTGTATGTGTGTGTGTTTGTGTGTGTGTGTGTTTGTGTGTATGTGTGTGTGTGTTTGTGTGTGTGTGTCTGTGTGCGTGTGTGCGTGCGTGTGTGTGCGTGTGTGTGTGCGTGTGTGTGTGTATGTTAGTATGTGTGTGTGTCTGTGTGTGTGTCCATGTATGTGTCTGTGTGTGTGTCTATGTGTATGTGTGAGTGTGTGTGTGTGTGTGTGTGTGTGTGTGTGTGTGTGTGTGTGTGTGTGTGTGTGTGTGTGTGTGTGTGTGTATGTGTGTGTGTGTGTGTGTGTTTAAGTGTGTGTGTGTGAGTTTAAGTGTGTGTGTGTGTGTTTATGTGTGTGTGTGTGTGTGTGTGTGTGTGTGTATGTGTGTGTGTGTATGTGTGTGTGTGTGTGTGTGAGTGTGTGTGTATATGTGTGTGTGTGTGTGTGTGTGTGTGTGTGTGTGTGTGTGTGTGTGTGTGTGTGTGTGTGTGTGTGTGTGTGTGTGTGTGTGTGTGTGTGTGTGTGTGTGTGTGTGCGTGCGTGTGTGTGTGCGTGTGTTAGTACGTGTGTGTGTGTGTGTATGTGTGTGTGTTTGTGTGTGTTTATGTGTGTGTGTGTAATTTTAACAAAGACGGTGCGCTTTGTACAGACGAGTATATCGGGTACACAACACAAACACTTTCACAGAGACTCACGTATCACATGCAGAACGGGGCAATAAAATCACACATGACGAAATCCCACAAGAGCAACATATCAAGAGAACACCTTAACACGAGCACAATAATAATCGCCAGGAATGGTAATACAACAAAATTAAAATGCATGGAGGCAGTGATGATAAGAAACTATATGCCACTTATTAATATACAACAAAACATGTGCGGGACCCTAGAGTTATATGGGTCACGAGTAGCGGGCTGGAAAGGATGAACTGTCACAGTCCTAGATCTCTCCTAATGTACCTATCTTTGTATTATATAAGTATGTATTTATTTCTGAATAAATTACCAGAAGATGCCTAATGCATAGGCAAAACGTCGTATAATGTTAGTTTTCCTACCGATTCATGGACTCGTTTGGAAATATTGTATACCTTCTCCCTCCTTTAGAGAGAAAAGTTCTTAGAAGAGTAGAAAGTCTCAATAAGAAGATAACTAACACCCAGTTTGCTGTGTTATTTAATAAGAAATGTATTGAAGAGAACCTGCTCCCTAAATTCACTAATATATATATATATATAAATATATATATATATATATATATATATATATATATATATATATATATATATATATTATCCAAATTACCAGCGCGCTGTTGCGAGTTTGTATATAATCCCTAACCTAACTATAACCCACCTAATTACCCTCCAACCTAACCAAAATAATTTCTGGGGGAATGAAATATAGTATTAAAAACTCATCCTCCCAGGGAGGGAAAGGTAGTTGCAGTGGGAAGTGCTAAGAAGATGACCGTGATGAGCTAGGAAAATGGAGGAGAAATAAGGAAAGATGAAGTGAAGGCAGCTATTAAGATGATGAGAGTAGGTAAGGCACCTGGGTTGGATGGATGCCATGCAGAATGTCTGAAAAAGTGGTACAGTGATGGTGGACTGGCTGGTGAGATTATTTAATGTTTGTTTAAGAGAGGGTACAGTGCCGGAGGAATGGAGGAGTGCCTGTATAGTTCCACTTTACAAGGGAAAGGAGAACAAGTGTGAGTGTAGTAGTTTCAGAGGGATCACCTTATTGAGTGTAGTTGGGAAGGCTTATGGGTGGAGCGGATTAGGAGAGGAACAGAGGGGAATTTGAAGATAAATGTGGTTGATAGCAAGGTGGTGAGATGTACAGGGGGAGAGAGTGACAGCAGGCTGGAAGAGATTATTAAGGGAGAGAGGTTGGAGGAAGTGGATAGTTTTAGACACTTGGGTGCGAATGGGTGCCTTGGATGCCTTGGTGGATTCAAAATGTAATGAGGAATAGACATTTGGGAATAGATGCTAAGAGGAGATTGTATGAAGGAGTGGTTGTGCCGACAGCACTGTACGGGGCAGAAACATGGAACATAAGAGAGGAAGAGAGAAGGAATTTGAATGTGTTTGAGATGAAATGCCTGAGAAATATGATAAAAGTTACTAGGCTAGATGAGATGAGAAATGAGGAGGTGAGGAGGAGAACAGTGGTGGAAAGGGAGTTGGGAGATAGGGTTGATGAAAGAATATTAGAATTGTCTGGACACATGAAAAGAATGAGTGAAGAAAGATTAGTAAACGTGGTGTGGAAGGCAGAGGTGGAAAGAGTGAACATGAGGGGGCGACCTAGGATGAGATGTATGGATGGGGTAAAAGAGGCATTTGGAGGGAGGGAAATGTCTGTTGAGGAAGGATGGGAGAGGGCAGAAGAAAGGGGTGAGTGGAGAAAGATTGTGTATGGATGATACTGTGATGCATGAGGGGAAGTGGGTAGGGGATTGGGGGTGAGGGAGTATGTATGAGAAATAAATTGACGCAACCCGAAGAGATTTCTCCCCGTCCTCTCCTTTTCTGCGTGAGGGGACGGAGAGGGGGGGTCGCCGAATCAGTGAAGCGGCCTTCCTGTGGATGCGTCGTGTCTTGCGACACTGCTTCTGACCCAGGGCAGTGGACAAGATGCAGTGATGACCCATCATCCAGGAGGTGCCATGATAAGAGGGAGGGTAAAGGAGAGTGGAATATATAGGAAATGGAATGGGAAGGAGTGTTTTCTATGCCTTTTTCTTTTTGGGGGGAAAAAGCCTTTGGTATATGTATGTATGTATATATATATATATATATATATATATATATATATATATATATGTATGTATATATTATCGAATTCACGCGCAATTTACGACGTAATAAAACTTATATTCTTTGCAGGTGTTGATAAATTTCCATGTTTTCAGCTTTTTCAATTAATATTTAATTTTACTTAACATGCTAAGGCCTTCATCATTTATTGTGCTTCGGTAATCATTAATTTTGTCTTTTTGATAAACTTTGTGCTTGAATTTTCTCACTTATTTCCTCTTACAGTCAACTTTCGCCCTATCAGATGCAGTTCCTCGTTTTTTCTCAAAACTTACTGTATTTGTCTTTATATTTATTTCTTTACTTGTCCATTTATTCATTCATTTGTTAATTCATATATATATGTCCATATTTGTCTTTCTTTATCTGTTACCCCTCCTTCCTCGCTTCGCCTCGTTTTACTTCAGTAGTTAAATTCAGCTGTCGCCAGGTCATTTTATTCAGATTATTGAAAAACGTACATCTAACTACTATAACCAAAACATTATCGACCATTACTTCAATGTCCATAGCATTGATAATAACACAGTTCACAAGAACAGTGAAATATCATTCACCAAAACAATGATGGCAACATTAGTGATAAGAAAAACATTAAGGACAAAGATGTTATTGTGAGTAGATATACTTTCAATATCTACAAAACTGACATTTAATACGCCTCATTTGTCGTCGCTAACAGCATTACGTAGCCGTTATTAGTTGCAGTGGTTATAATGTCAGCATTTTTTTTATCACTAATGATTAACACCTTCTATGGTGTCTATGATATGTAAGCAACCGATCGATCATCGAGAGAAATAAGTGTACTCAAAAGAATTTAAATGATCTCCACGAACACGGACATAATACGGTGTAACAAAGGGAAGTGAGTAAATATTTTGGACAATTCTTCATCAAAAATGTCTTATGGTTTCGATCTTCGTAAAATTATTGCAGGATATTATAAACCATAAAAAACTTGCCATGGGCGATGCTGCCAGAAGTACGACTTAACATAACTGGGCGTGTTCGTAGTTCCCACTAGACGGAAGTGTCGTCAGGTATCATTTACATATTGTATCCCCGATAACGATTATATTATCAATATCTGAGTAGTTAGGCTGTCGTCTCATCATTCTAAATAATCAACTAACCCACCATTCAAAATTGCATTCAAAACCCAAACTTTCCAAGAGAATCCCTCTTTGGATCAATTAACAGGTGACCTCAAACTGAAAGACTGCTGAACTTTGGCCCAAACTTGTAATATAAATGCTCCTCCTTCTCTTAACAAAACAGAACTTAGAAGCATTGTCATAAATCGCTTCATTGATTTGGAAGTCTTAGATGTTGATGCCTATCAATTACTTCCCGTCACTAGTGGGAGCACAGGACATAATGTAGAATCAGACACAGAAATAGGCACAGCGAGACAGCCACACACGATCAGACACTAAACACTCCACCAGATCCTAGAATAGATCAATAGTTTCCTTAGAACTAGAAAGACTTAAGTTAGAAAGAGAGAGAATTGAATATGAGCGAGAAGGGCGTGAACGTCAGCGTGATTTTGAACGTGAGATGAAAGAACACGAACGTGAGATGAAAGAATTTGAACGTGAGATGAACAGAGACACGAGATAAAATTAGCTCAATATAATAGAAAGATAAAGACTTCCATCCAACTACACACAACATAGCCTCTATTCCCCCTTTTGACGAGTCAGATCCGGAGTACTTCTTTCGACAGTTCGAAAAACTCGCAGTACACCTCAAGTGGCCCGAGGAAGAGTGGATATGGCTCATTCAAAGTAAACTACCTCCATATATACCTTACCTATCAATACCTATCAAGTTACCCCAGAATCCTATAGGCAAAAATTTAGAAACTTGTTAAAATCTTGTTCTTCAACTTATGTAGAATTTGTTGCCGAAAAACTAAAGCTCTTTAAGCAATGGCTCTCCTCCCGTAAAATTAACACGTATGATCAATTGATAAACCTTATTATCATTGAGGAGTTCAAAGGAAGACTTCCATTCCAAGTAATAATGTACTAGAAAATCAAAGCCCATGGCATAGAAGGAAAAGTGTTAGAATGAATTAGAGATTAGTAACAGGAAACAGCGGGTTACCATAAATGGAGTAAAACCCGGGTGGGGCAATGTTACTAGTGGGGTTCCCCAGGGCTAGGTTTTGGGTCCCTTGTTGTTTGGTATGTACAGACGATGGGATAGATAGTGATGTTAGTAAGTTTGCGAACGACACTATAATAGGACGCCTAATTAGGTCAGGAGACGTCGCAGAGATTCTGCAGGATGACCTTAACAAATTGTTTATATGGTCGGTGAAATGGAAAATGAACTTAAATATCTCTAAGTGTAGCGTGTTAAGCGTAGGGCTACACAACTCCGAAAATAGCTACAGCTTAGATAACACGCTTTTAGAGAAAACTGAGTGCGAGAGAGACTTGGGAGTTCTAGTGAGTCCGGACTTTAAACCAGGAAACAGTGCGTTAGCGCCAGGAATAAAGCTAACGGAGCATTAGGTTTCATTGCTGTGATGGTAATGAACAAAAGTGCAGAGGTAATTATCAAACTCTATCTAGCGATAGTTAGACCTATCCTTGACTATGCGGTACAGTTTTGGTCTTCCTCCCACAGAATGGACACCATTTCACTAGAATCAGTACAGAAAAGAATGGCCAAAATGATACATGGACTCAGAAATTTGCCTTACAAAGAAAGGCTTAGGCACTTTAACTTACATTCTCTGGAAAGACGCATAGTGCGGGGTGATCTAATAGAGGTGTTCAAGTGGATTAAAGGCTTTAACAAGGGTGATGCAAACAAGGTCATCATATTAAAACAACAGGGCAGGATTCGCAGTAATGGGTTTAAACTGGACAAATTTAGATTAAGAAGGAAATAGGCAAGAATTGGTTTACTAATAGGGTGGCCAACGAATGGAATAGACTTAGTAACCATGTAGGGATCGCTGAAACTCTCAGTTGTTTTTAAGAAACGATTAGACAACTTTATGGATGGGGATGACATGTGGTGATGAATATGGAGCTGCGTAGTGTAGGCCTTATGGTCTCTTGCAGTCTCCTTCATTCTCTCCATTTCTAATCTTAACACAAGCTCTACTACTCTTGTAAAAACTCTTGACTACTCTTAACAGCTTTCCTCCTATCCCATGTATCTGCAATACCTCCCACAGTGCCTTCCTGTCTACCCAGTCATAAGCCTTTTCCAAATCCATAAAAGCCCAAAATACATCCTTACCTTTTCCTATAGCTTTCTCACATATCTGTTTTACCACAAAAATCTGATCTACACAACCCCTACCTGTCCTAAAACCACACTGTTCCTCACCAATTACTCCCTCTGTTCCTTTCCTAATCCTCTCAATCAAGACCCTTCCATAAGCCTTCCCAACTACACTCAACAAACTGATCCCTCTGAAACTACTACACTCACACTTGTCCCTCTTTCCCTTGTAAAATAGAACTATACAGGCACTCCTCCAGTCCTCCGGCACTCTACCTACTATTAAACAAACATTAAATAACCTCACTAGCCAGCCCACCATAAATATACCTCCTTTCTTCAGACATTCTGCATGGCATCCATCCAACCCATGTGCCTTACCTGCTTTCATCATCTTAACAGCTGCTTTCATTTCATCTTTTCCTATTTCTCCTCCATTTTCCTCACTCATCACTCTCATTTTCTTACCGCTTCCCATTGCAACCCTATCCTTCTTCACATTTAGCAACTCTCTAAAATACTCCGCCCACCTTCCTCTCACTGCCTTCTCTTCCATTATCATCTCTCCATCTGCACCTTTTACCTTTTCTTCTCTACTTGATTCGCCTCCTCTTCCTCCTTCATTTTTTTCCAAAACATCTTTGTATTACTTTAAAAAATTTCTATCATACTCTTACCCCATTTTACATCTGCTCTCCTCTTTGCTTCCTTTATCTTATGTTTAACTTCCCTTCTCTTTATTTTGTACCTCTCATATGATTCCCTCGTCCTAATTTGTAGCCAATCTATGAAAGCCTGCTTCTTCTCTTCTACACCCTTCTTTGCTTCCTCATCCCACCACTAACTACCCTTCCTTCTATTTCCTCTCGCCCTCCTTGTTCCACACCCATCTTTGCACACCTTATGACTCCCTCCTTGAACCATCCCCATCCTCCTCCACTCCTAGTTCTACTCTATCCTTCACTCCCTCCCACTCCTCTCTCAGCTTCTTCTTATACTCCTTCTCCTTTTCTTTCTCATTTAAGCAGTTCACTCAAAGTACCTCTCTACCTTCTGCCCTTTTCCTCTTTCTCCACCTATTCTCCACTTGCAATTTACCTTCCACCAGAAAATGATCTGATATTCCCCCACTCTCTCCCCTTACAACATGTACCTCCTTAACTCTTCCTAATGTTCTCCTGGTCACCACTATATAGTCCATTAGCGCTCTATCTTTCACCCTACCATCCACCACCCTCTCCCATGTGTACTTATGCTTGACTTTCTTCCTAAACACTGTATTTGCTATTATCAACTCTCTTTCAAGACATCTCCACCATCAACTCTCCACTACGATTTTTACCTGGAACTCCATACTTCCCAATCACTCCATCTATTGGTTCGTTTCCTACCCTAACAGTAAGGTCTCTCAATACAACTACATTGACATTTCCCCCTAATCCCTCTATACACTCATTTAAATCTATCCAAAAAGCCTCCCTTTCCTCTATGCTCTTCTCACTACCAGGCCCATACGCATTTACAAAAACCCACATCTCCCTTCCCAGCTTCACTTTAATTCACATCAACCTTGAAGAAACCTCCTTCCGCTCCACTACACGCTTACCTATCTCTTCACTTACTTGTATAGCCACCCCTTCTCTCCCTCGTCCTCTCTTCACTCCTGAGAACCTCCCAGCTACACTCCCAAACTCACACTCGCCCTAGGGAGGTTATGTACTGCATGTCGCGTGGAGGTACTGAACAATGAAATAGCAGAAACCAAATTGGCCTGTATATTGATAACAGGAGTTAATTCTCTTATATACACAGCCTCTATGTTAGACATGCAGTACATAGCCTCCCTAGGCATGCTAGGCATGTTAGTTCACCTCACCTTACACCTCCTCCTACTCTCCCCCCCCTCACCTTTCCCTTCCCCTCCTCCTCCTCAACCCCTAAGGAGGTCAACCAGAGTGAGGTCTTCGGAGGTTTAAATGTCGCGCATGACACCGAGTGTAGCATTCTATTTTTTCTTGTGACCATGTAACGTATCTTTAAAATTCTGTTATCTGAACTGTATTTGTATCTTGAAAATGACTCCTTGCAGTCGAAACGTCGAATAATTAAAATGAAAAACTTTGGAAAGTTCGTGAGGAAACTTGATAATATTAAGAAGAAAATTAATAACTGTGAAAACGCTGTGGTGTTCAATTCAGTGTGTATATAAGAAAACCTGCGCCCTAAGTGTATATATATATATATATAAGCATTTATATATGTATATACATATATACATATATATATATATATATATGTGTGTGTATATATGTATGCATATATGTATTTACATATATGTATATATATATATATACAGTATATAATTGTAGAAACTGAGGTTCCAGTAGTGAACCGGAGTCGTAATATAAGTAGTAGGGCCAATTAACAAATGGACCGTGTTGCTATGGGATCACCTCATGGACCGACACTGTCTAATATAGTTATGTGTTTTCATGAACAGAAAATGACTGTCAATTTGTCCCTTGGAATTCAGACTTATTCTTTACCTGAGATTTGTTGATATTTGAGTCACAGATTCAACTTTTTCCTAATTATGAAGATTCATGACAGAAATACTAATTTTACCTCTGAAAGAGAAGTTTATAATACTTTCTTGGTTTTATATGTGTGTGTATCTGGGGTTAATAAAGAATTCATAACTAGTATGTATAGAAAAAAAAATTCTGGGTGTTTTATGAATTTTTTGTCATCTACTCCTTTAACTATGAAGGTAATCTGATTTGTTGTCGTGTAGATAGGGCATGGAAGATGTTATAATTATCTGAATTTAACTTAAAAAGTTACTCCCTCTTAAATAATATCTCATTGTCTTTTAGTGAGAGATATTTTAGAATAAAGCTCAATAATATTTTTCATCAGAAATTAAACTGTCGGAAGTGTATCTTCTAAAATTATGTGCCTTAAAATTCCAATCTAGGGGTCACAAAGCTACACTTTCAAAACAAAAATTGTCCAGTTATTGAAGAAAAATTATCCCCAAATTAAGTTACGAGTGATTCAAAACAACACTATTGGGAGAATGCTTAGGTTTAAGGACCATCTACCGATAATGCAGGGCTCCATATGTGTGTATAAATATAGCTGTGATGACCGTATCTCCACCTCCTGAGAAAGTACAAGTAACAGTTAGAAAGATGTGAAAACAGGAGAAATAGAGAGAGTAGGAGAGAGAAGGAGAAAAGAAGATAAGTAAAGAGTATCGGAGCCGACTCTTTAATTAGGAGGGTCAGACTAGCGACGCGGTCATTCTTCGCGCCGCACTGCAACACTGACCACGGTATATACCTCTCTTGTTGGAAAATTGTAAACACCAGGCTCAACTGTCATCTGGCGTTTTGGCCTAAACGAAATGTAGTTTGTAGGTTGAGCAGTAGTCGTCACTCAGGTAAGGTCAACCGGGTAGCTGCTTCAAATAGTGATATGGCGAGTGATTGTGTTACTAAGTTCAGCGCCGATGAGGTACAATCTCTACTTAGTAGAATTGAAGGCTTGGAGGAGGATGTAAAGTGCCTTAATCCTTAACAGGTAAAGGTCTTTTTGACAAACGATTCAGGTAAAGCGGGGTCTGACAGATCCCCCCCCCAAAAAAAAATATATATATACTTCTACTGCATTTATTGGCATAGAAATCAAAACATATGTACTTCAACTTATATTCTTCCATTTGCATGCTTAAAAGTGACTATAATTGTTAGACATATATTTTAATGAAAATAAAAAAATATATATGAAAATAAGATATTGCTGACTTCAGAGGGTGCTTGACTGAAAACATGAAACATTAAGCGGTTGGTCATCATCATTTTGTAGAGACCAATGTCCCAACTATCTTTAAGGAAAAGCAGAGCTACAACAAACGAATGATAAATGTGTTTCATAAACCATGAAATCTGAAGAAAAAAAAACGAGGTAATTATTTTGACTTTGACAAATTTTACGCAAAAATTATGGACTGGTTTTAATGAAATTTTCAGGGAAGGTTGATAATAGGTCCAGCAAACAATCTATAAGTTTTTAATGGTATCTAAAATTATTATTTATAAGTTTTTATGGCTCTAAGCACTCCTACCCTGACTCAGCAAAACCCCATCCTTCGTTGACGGAAGTTTGTGGTCTCAGAGGGTTTTGAGTTTTCTTGAGAGGACATGAGTCGAGCAATTCATACGTAATGCTAGTGATAATGAAGAACATATTTTATTGGATATACTGAAAGTGAAATTTGTGATACTGAAGAATCTAATTGCAGTCATCGCAGATGGGGGTTGAATGGTCCTGACACACTGGTCTTTTGCAGTGTAGGCAGTAGTTCTTGGTCTTCCTGTCAGACTTCCGGTCACACAAGGCACATTGCTTTCTTACAGAAGAGGTATCCGCTTGCTGATGGGGCATGTTCAGTTGTATATGGGGAAATAGAGTGGCTGAGGTGTCCTAAAATGTGGCGAGATGTCACATTTTATGATGATATGAGAATAGTGTGAGAAGAAACATATTATTAACAGAACAGAAAATATTAAACATTTATATGTGATACAAAATATATGATACAAATTAAATTTGAACAAAAAGAGGGGAAGGATGGAATAAATTACAGCAGTATGTGTGGGAATAGAGTGGCTGAGGTGTCCTAAAATGTGGCGAGATGTCACATTTTATGATAATATGAGAATAGTGTGATCTTGTGAGAAAAAACATATTAACAGAACAGAAAATATTAAGCATTTATATATGATACAAAATATGTGATACAAATTAAATTTGAACAAAAGAGGGGAAGGATAAATTAATCAAATAAAATGTGGCCGAATGTCATGTTTTATGATAATATGAATATAGCGTTACCATGATATGAAAAAATTAAACATTGTGATAAAAGTTAATGTGATCAAAAGAGGGAAAATGGAATAAATCAAATAAATAGATTGAATAAATTAAATCAAACTTGGATGTATGTGTGGGAATAGAGTGGCTGAGGTGTCCTAAAATGTGGCGAGATATCACATCTTATGATGATATGAGAACAGTGTGAGAAGAAACATATTATTAACAGAACAGAAAATATTAAACATTTATATGTGATACAAAATATGTGATACAAATTAAATTTGAACAAAAAGAGGGGAAGGATGGAATAAATTACAGCAGTATGTGTGGGAATAGAGTGGCTGAGGTGTCCTAAAATGTGGCGAGATGTCACATTTTATGATAATATGAGAATAGTGTGATCTTGTTGTGAGAAGAAACATATTAACAGAACAGAAAATATTAAGCATTTATATGTGATACAAAATATGTGATACAAATTAAATTTGAACAAAAGAGGGGAAGGATAAATTAATCAAATAAAATGTGGCGGAATGTCATGTTTTATGATAATATGAGTATAGCGTGACCATGATATGAAAAGAAATTAAACAATGTGATAAAAGTTAATGTAATCAAAAGAGGGAAAATGGAATAAATCAAATAAATAAATTGAATAAATTAAATCAAACTCGGATGCATGTGTGGGAATAGAGTGGCTGAGGTGTCCTAAAATGTGGCGAGATGTCACATCTTATGATGATATGAGAATAGTGTGAGAAGAAACATATTATTAACAGAACAGAAAATATCAAACATTTATATGTGATACAAAATATGTGATACAAATTAAATTTGAACAAAAAGAGGGGAAGGATGGAATAAATTACAGCAGTATGTGTGGGAATAGAGTGACTAAGGTGTCCTAAAATGTGGCGAGATGTCACATTTTATGATGATATGAGAATAGTGTGATCTTGTTGTGAGAAGAAACATATCAACAGAACAGAAGATATTAAGCATTTATATGTGATACAAAATAAGTGATACAAATTAAATTTGAACAAAAGAGGGAAGGATAAATCAGTCAAATAAAATGTGGCGGAATGTCATGTTTTATGATAATATGAGTATAGTGTGACCATGATATGAAAAGAAACTCACATTACCAGAACAGAAATTAAACATTGTGATAAAAATTAATGTGATTAAAAGAGGGAAAATGGAATAAATCAAATAAATAAATTAAGTAAATTAAACAAATAAATAAAATAAATTAAATCAAACTCGGATGTATGTTTTTCTGTTGATAAAAAAGAAGAAATTATTATTTACCCATAAGTATAAATGATAAAACATTTATATGACATGAACAAACCTCAGGTAAAGTTGGGTCTGACAAACCCCACGCTACTCACACCTCAGGTAAAGTGGGGTCTGATAGACCCCACGCTACTCACACCTCAGGTAAAGTGGGGTCAGACGGGCTCAAAAGCTCCATAAAGCTTATATAGAGCAAGATTCAGGAATGACCCTATCACCCCATTAAACTACTCCACTGATCAAGAAGGTATATGGGAGTACATATCTATATGTAATATATTAGTATGTTAAAAGTAAAAAACAAAAAAGTATGGGGTCTGTCTGACCCCACTTTACCTAAGAGGGGTTAAAGAGGAGAATCGAGTTCTCCGCTCGAAGGCCCAAAATATGGAAGACAAGACTAGCTTGAAGCCTGGATGAAAAACGTTGACAAATAAGATGCGGAAAAGTGAAAAATCGTCCTCACCAGCCCCGCTCGATTGCAAAAACTTGTTTCAAGCACTAGCAAAACGGTGACAAAAAAGATGCGGAAAAGTGAAAAAACGTCCTCACCAGCCCCGCTCGATTGTAAAAACTTGTTTCAAGCACTAGCGGGTCTAGAGGAAGAAGAAACTAAGGAAATTCAAGAGAAGAAGGGAAGGGCAGACGCTAGATCCCTGCCCACGGGTAAGATTTTGGTTGTAGTAGACAGCCAAGTGAGGTACTTAGACAGGGCCTTCTGTGATAAAGATAGAAAACATGGGACGCAGATTTGTTTACCAGGCGTGGGGATAAGATGTTAGAGATAGGACTGAAGAGTGTTTAGTAGGGGAAGGTAAGGCCCCTTTCGTTTGCTTAAGTGCTGGGGGCAATGATATAGGTAAGTTAGGGAGTGAGGAATTGTTTGCGCGGTTCCGGGATGCGCTAGACAAGATTAGGGATAAGGGAGATGTTTTTGTTGTATGTGGAATCCTTCTGAATAGGAAACTTTAATAGGAGATCAGGAAATAAAGAAATTCCTAGATGTGGTGCAGGATAATTTCCGAAAACAAATGATTACCGATTCTACGAGGTAAGAAAAACTCTGGACTTACTTTTAACTAATAATGAGCACCTAATGAGTAACGTAAAATTGGGAGACAGTCTAGGACCTAGCGGTCATCAAGAAATAAGATTTAAAATTATTTGGGAAGAATTAAATTGTACGAATAACGTCCAAGTACCAGACTTCAGGAGAGCAAACTTTGATAATATAAAAACCTATTTGAAATTGAATATGAAATGTTATACGGACGTTTCCGACATTGACAACGCGATCAAGTCTCTGTACATGACCAGGGGACGGGTCACGGAGGGTAATATGCATACCTTGGGTCAGGTCACTTGGGGAAGGGGGCTCAACAGACAGGACAGAGATTTGGATGAAATGTATAGCAATCTAATTGATCTAATTATTAATGCGGAAAGTACATTTATCCCCCTGAAGTCAATACGGAAAAATAGTAATACTCCCAAATGGATGACGGACAGATTGAAACATGAGATAGAAATGAAAAGAGGACTTTACGTATAAATAAAATAAAAAATTGGGAAACACACCTTAAATCAAGATATAACGAAATGACAAAGCTGATTAAAAAGAATACACGTACAGTGAAACGTAATTATGAAATTAAGGTTGCCAGTCAAGCAAGATCCAACCCAAATGGTCTCTTTCATCTCTATAGAACAAAAAATAAAGATAGAATAGGACAAATTAAAACCATGAAAATGTCATAATAGAATCGGAGGAAAAATGAGTGAGGAGTTTAACAATTATTTTCTTTCGGTGTTTACTAATGAGAGGTTAGATAAAGTACCAGGCTGCGATCCGATTTTCAGAGGGGATGAAGAAAGTAGTCTATCTAATATCAGCATTACTAAAGAAGAAGTATTCGAGCTATAAAATCCCCGGGACCAGACGAAATTTTTCCGAGAATGCTTAAGGAGTGTAAATTTGAAATCTGCTACCAGTTAACTGAAATATTTAATAAATCGGTAGACACTGGTTTTGTGACTATTGCTTGGAGGCAGGCAAACGTTATTCCTGTTTTTAAGAAGGGAGATAGATCGTCTATATGCATCTACAGGCCAATCAGTTTGACATTAGTTATAGGAAAGATGCTTGAATCAGTAATAGTAAATAGACTCAGAGAACACACCGAAAAACATAATTTAATCTGCGATACACAGCATGGTTTCTCCAAGGGTAAGTCATGTGTGACTAATCTTATATCCTTTTACACTAAAGTATATAAGGCGTCAGATAACAATGATAATTACGATGTTGTTTACCTTGACTTTAGCAAAGCGTTCGACAATGTGCCACACCAGAGACTACTAAATAAAATCAAAGCCCATAGCATAGGAGGAAAAGTGTTAAAATGGATTGGAGCTTGCATTAGTAACAGAAAACAGCGGGTCACCATAAATGGAGTAAAATCTAGGTGGGGCAATGTTACTAGCGGGATCACCCAGGGCTAGGTTTTGGGTTCCTTGTTGTTCATTATGTACATAAACGACTTAGACGATGGGATAGATAGTGATGTTAGTAAGTTTGCGGACGACACTAAATTAAGACGCCTAATTAAGTCAGGAGACGACGCAGAGCTTCTGCAGGATGATCTTAATAAATTGTTTATATGGTCGGTGAAATGGCAAATGAACTTAAATATCTCTAAGTGTAGCGTGTTAAGCGTAGGGCTACACAACCTCGAAAATAGATACAGCTTAGATAACACGATTTTAGAGAAAACTGAGTGCGAGAGAGACTTGGGTGTTCTAGTGAGTCCGGACCTTAAAACCAGGAAACAGTGTATTAGCGCCAGGAATAAAGCTAACAGAACATTGGGTTTCATTACTAGGACGATAACGAATAAAAGTGCAGAAGTCATTATTAAACTCTATCTAGCGATAGTTAGACCCATCCTTGACTATGCGGTGCCTTTCTGGTCTCCTTCCTACAGAATGGACATCAATTCACTAGAATCATTACAATGAAGAATGATCAAAATTATACTTGGACTTAGAAATTTGTCCTACGATGAGAGGCTTAGGCACCTTAACTTACACTCTCCGGAAAGACGCATAGTGCGGGGTGATCAAATAGAGGTGTTCAAGTGGATCAAAGGCTTTAACAAGGGTGATGCAAATAAGGTCATCATATTAAAACAACAGGACAGGACTCGCAGTAATGGGTTTAAACTGGACAAATTTAGATTTAAGAAGAAAATAAGCAAGAATTGATTTACTAATAGGCTGGTCGACTTAGTAACCATGTAGTAAGCGCTGAAACTATTAGTTGTTTTAGAAAACGATTAGACAACTTTCTGGATGGGGATGACAGGTGGTGATGGATACGGAAATGCCTAGCTTAGGCCTTATGGTCTCTTGCAGTCTTCTTCATTCTTATTTTCTTATGTTCTTAGGTTTTCATCACCAAGCGTTTCATCAGGACGCGCCAAACTGTCGTTGGAGGAATCTGGGTTTCTAGACTTGCTCTTTTTATGGACTTCTCGGGGCTTTGCATGAATTGTTATCGAACCTGTTCCACCGTCTCCTTCGATGTTACTGGTCGTCCAGATCCTTCTGCCCTGCACAGACAGCCTTTCTCTTTAAAATTTTTGTGCCATGTCCAAATCTGCATTGCTGTTGGTGATTGTTTACAGAACTCTTTTACAAACGCACGCTGCACAGTTTTGTTTGACTGTGTTCGAGCATACCCAAACACACAAAATGCCTTTTCTCTTCTAGTGAATGCCATTTCTATACTTGTAAAGATAAACACATCGAACATTAGACATAAAATTTTGACCTATTTCTACACTTACTGTTAAAATTTGAAGTCATTCAAAAGGGAAATAGCAAATCTATAAGAATGCAAAATCATGATTTTTAAACATCCTGTACACACACACACACACACACACACACACACACACACACACACACACACACACACACACACACACACACACACACACACACACACACACACACACACACACACACACACACACACACACACACACACACACACACACACACACACACGCACACACACACACACACACACACACACACACACACACACACACACACACACACACACACACACACACACACACACACACACACACGCACACACACACACACACACACACACACACACACACACACACACACACACACACACACACACACACACACACACACACACGCACACACACACACACACACACACACACACACACACACACACATACACACACACACACACACACACACACACACACACACACACACACACACACACACACACACACACACACATATATATATATATATATATATATATATATATATATATATATATATATATATATATGTATATATATGTACAAATAGTATGTACGGGAAGGAGATTTTCACTTATACATACTTCATTGAAAGTGATGGCTAATTGTGCATTTATTATTTTTCTAGATATATTTTCCATATGTCTTACTATGGATTTATGTTCCTTTGAAAGGAGGTTATGACTTCACTGTAGGTGGTCATGTTTGCTATATCGCGATTTCGGGTTCAGGACCCTTCTTCAGTAGCTCTTAGGAATATTCTATCTGGTCAGTATAAGAAATATTCCAGTCCGTACTTAGTTTGTACGGAGAACTAACACCACTCGTAGCTTCGTGATTAAGATGGTACATTTCCTTGATGGACTTTCGTTGTTGTCATACCTGAATAGAATCACCAGTGACGGTGTAGTTCAATGAAATAATTCCGACAGTTGTCCCCAGATTCCAACCGAGGCTTACGAGAACGCGAAGCCGACGCTCTACCAACTTCACTATCGGGTGTCTAAAATTCTCCAACCTGGAAATTAATCTTACATTCGAGGAATTAAGTCGACTGCTAACTGCTGTCCGTACTTAGTACTCGAAACCTCGGTTCGAAGTAGTGTTAGTTCTCCGTAGAAACTAAGTACGGACGGCAGATAGCAGTCGACTTAATTCCTCGGGAGTAAGATTAATTTTCAGGTTGGAGAATTCTAGACACCCGATAGCTAAGTTGGTAGAATGTCGCCTTTGCGTTCTTGCAAGCCTCGGTTCGAATCCGGGGACGACAGTCGGAATTATTTGATTGACTACACCGTCACTTGTGATTCTATTCATATATACACATACATACATATATATATACATATATATAAATATATATATATACATATATATATGTGTGTATATATATATATATATATATATATATATATATATATATACATGTGTGTGTATGCATACATACATTACCAAAATCAACTTTTATAAATCAAATTGTATTTCTTCAATAACAGTGGATAATGTCTGCACCGGCCCGAGACAACATAGGCCAGGTCATTGTATCCGCAACCGAAGATGGGAAGCACAAATAACGACGGCTCCTCTACTTTGAATACAACACCGAGGAAGGACCAATAAACTCGGCCGCAAAACAAATGATAGCTATGACACCGTGAACCTCGTCTGACCTAATAATCACAGACCAAATACGCTCATAATGAAACACTTCGGAAGTTTCAAGATTTTTGTCTGCCAATGGCCAATACGGAAACCTACCAGTTTTATGGCCAAGACCTCCTGGAAGCTATGTCAGTGGTCTTGTCATTTTTGACAACAAAATTGACCAATGTTTAACAGGCCTTGACTGAGCTCTGTGGTCAGTGTCAGTTGAACTACAGGCCTGGCATCTTTGTAATCTCAGTGGTTACCTTGTCCTTTTGTCAAACTCCAGAATTTTTTTTATACATATTCCTTCTCACAAGCCTAAGGCTACAGAAAACACAGAGCATCACAGATACTAATAGTTTCTTCTCTAAGTGATAAGTGGGCCAGTCCTACGGCCATGGCAGAATATCTCGGGACTGTGAATTTCCAGCCTACACTTGTTCTCGAGCGGCTCCTTTTTCATCATCACCTTTGCACTGAACTATCATGATGATGTGCATCTGTGTATGTTTTATTCTGGCTACCATCAGGAGTTTCGAGGAAACTTTCCCGTAGTCAGAAACATTTTGCAAACTTCTCGGTGCTTCATTCTAAGACCTCGTGATGTCTTCTGGTTGAATATCCTTAAGCTACCTAATAACAATATCATAACCAGCAATAACAACAACAACATTTCGAGGAGCTCTTCCATGACCAAGGAGGTGTGTCGTAAACTTCCCACTGCCTCACACCCCTCAAATCTTTGTCCTCTGGTTGGTTAGTGTACAGTTCTCAAGCTACCACCAAACCTCCACGACAACTACCTCCTCTTCTTCCTCCCCCTCATCCTCTTCAAGGACCTCTTCCGTGGCCGAAGAAGCACGTCGTAAGCCTCCCACTGTCTCACACCTCTCAGATCTCTTGGTGTCCTCTGGTTGGTTTGTTGCAGTGCTGTCCTCGAGCCCGGGCACTTGGCATTGGAGGCTTATCGAGTCCCATCCCGAACATGCCTTAAGCCAGTGTTTTATGGCCCACTATCAGCTTGCACACGGCCTAACTCATTTTTACTTGCGTTTTACAGCTCCCTCCGCTTGGTTTACTTTACCTTTCTCTTCACCCTCTCTCTCTCTCTCTCTCTCTCTCTCTCTCTCTCTCTCTCTCTCTCTCTCTCTCTCTCTCTCTCTCTCTCTCTCTCTCTCTCTCTCTCTCTCTCTCTCTCTCTCTCTCTCTCTCTCTCTCTCTCTCTCTCTCTCTCTCTCTCTCTCTCTCTCTCTCTCTCTCACTCTCTCTCTCTCTCTCTACTCTCTCTCTCTCTCTCCAAACTCTCTCTCTCCTCTCTCTCTCTCTCTCTCTCTCTCTCTCTCTCTCTCTCTCTCTCTCTCTCTCTCTCTCTCTCTCTCTCTCTCTCTCTCTCTCTCTCTCTCTCTCTCTCTCTCTCTCTCTCTCTCTCTCTCTCTCTCTCTCTCTCTCTCTCTCTCTCTCTCTCTCTCTCTCTCTCTCTCTCTCTCTCTCTCTCTCTCTCTCTCTCTCTCTCACTCTCTCTCTCTCTCTCTCTCTCTCTCTCTCTCTCTCTCTCTCTCTCTCTCTCTCTCTCTCTCTCTCTCTCTCTCTCTCTCTCTCTCTCTCTCTCTCTCTCTCTCTCTCTCTCTCTCTCTCTCTCTCTCTCTCTCACACACACACACACACACACACAAACACATCCGAAACATTGGGTGATTTTTCTTCCGCAGAAGTTACCTCTTACTCTGTTTATTTCCCCCTTTTCTCTCTCGCTCTCCCTCTCTCATCGGGGAACAATGACGACTTCAGCATCTTCCTGGCCCTTTCCTTCCTCTTTGTCCTCATCGCGTGAGGAGAAGCTGTCGCCTAATAGTAAAGGACTGGCGGCAAGAAGCGAAGGAGCAACTCGCTGGCTGCTTCGAGGCTGACTTCACACGGGCATCGACGGGGGCATCAGGCCCCTCGACCGATCCACTTCAAAAAAGATTTTGGCTTCAATACAATTCTTAAACCTAATTAAGACCACGACTTTAATGATTATATCATCCATGTGATAAATCTTTCGTCAAGGTGTGGAAAGATTAAAGACATGCATACATATGCACACTCATGTACACGAACACACACACACACACACACACACACACACACACACACACACACACACACACACACACACACACACACACACACACACACACACACACACACACACACACACACACACACACACACACACACACTCACACACACACACACACACACACACACACACACACACACACACACACACACACACACACACACACACACAGACACACACACACACACATGCACACACACACACACACACACACACACACACACACACACACACACACACACACACACACACACACACACACACATACATACACACACACACACAAACACACAAACAAACACACACACACACACACACACACACACACACACACACACACACACACACACACACACACACACACACACACACACACACACACACACACACACACACGGAAAACTACTAACATGTACACATGGTCACCTCCCTTTTTCCTTCAGCGTTGCCAGCTTCACTCTCTTGCTTTCTCTCTCTACATCAGCCCTGGTCTTTATGTTATTGTGGTCTTCATGTTACTGGTGTAGGTTCGAAAATGGGCCTTGGTGATTGTGCAACTTGCATTTGCTCCAAGTCCAGGTCAATGCAGCTGAACCCCAGTTATATGTTCGGTCGTCTCAGGAGTTTTTTATTCATTTTTAATCGTCGCGCTTTCTCCTTTTACACCTGGTTGAGTTCCCTTTCTCCAAGTTTGTATATTTCCATTATTCCTTCATGCTGCTATCCTATGTGCATTATACATTTAAAAACAATATGCTTTATTTGCCAATTTTCCCATTAGTAAATGTTTCTGTACATGACTATTTTTTTATATTCCTCATTTGCTGTCTCCGTCTACAATTGTCTTTTCTTTCGTATTATTTGTGTATATAAGAAACTTAATTGGGGGTGAATTCTAACCCCTACAGCATTCTACCTGAAACTTCCCTATACTTTACTCTGAAAGCACTCCAAGAAATACATTTCCCCATATCCTCCTTTCCAATAAATCACGTACCCAGACCAAGAACTTGGACTTGGTTCCATCGTGCAGGTTCAGTATCAAGGCAATGAGCCATAATATTAACCCATTCAAGAACACTGAATGTATTGACCCAAAGATGGAGCAAAGTATCTGAGGAAACGCCGCGTGTCTCTATGAACGAACGCTGCAACCCACTCGTTCAAAAGAACCAAAGCTCGATAACAAATTACATAAACGCATATCCATGATGGAGGTGGGAGGAGGGAAGTTTGATGAGCTTATGAAGCAGGATATAGACGAAAGATAAGGATAAATGGATAATTACATAACAACCCATGCAAGAGATACAACAGATATGAATAAGACGGAGCACACGAAACAATGCATGAATAAGAAATGCAGCAACAACCTTATCACGAGTTCGTCCGACAAATGCGATGAGGGCGATAGCGTTGTCTTAATGAAGCAGTCGATAACAAAGGGTGATGTACACGCAGGTGTACTGAGGACCGATCTCCAGAAGAGGTGTAGTTTACTTGGATCTGTGATAGGACTCATAGTATACGTGAACTGACTTTTTTGACAAAAGTCTAAAAGATCCATTCACTCAAGCGCGCTTCGTGTCACGTGCTGCGCCAACTCGGAAAAGAAAACGGTGACCGTGGGAAAGTTTTCCCGAACATATAAAAGCAGGTTCTTCCACGCGTTTGCACGCGTGCAAGCACGCCATCGCTCGCACGCGTGTGCACGCAGCATGCAACATGGACACACACACGTGAACAATTACACTAGGTAACAAAATTTCAATTTTGTCTTGTCCTTGGTCCCAAACTATAATTTTTCAGTTATTTCCATCTAAACAAAATAGATTTCTTTTATTTTGGTCCTAAAACATTGCTTTTGTTATTAGAAAGATTTATTTATATTTTTGGCTTATTTCATTACAGTATGGGCTTTCAGTTGCTTATCTAATTGCTTTTGAAATACAAATAAGTTAAAAAGTTAAAGAAAGAGTATTAAGTGTTCTAAAGATACTTCATTTTTATACGGTAATTTCTTAACTGACCAGATCTAGCAAGAAATTTCTCATATTTAGAAGAGTTTGGTTACATTTCAGAAATCTCCTTAACTGTTCCAGAATGTTATACAATTTTTATTTTTAAGTTTCTATTCCATGTAAAAAAAATCCAGAATATTCCAAAACTTTCTAATATAGTAGAAATATATCTAAGAATAACAAAAAAAAAAAAAAAAAAAGACTCCCGGCTGTCTTTTAATGAACCCGGGTGTATGTTTGTCCCCCACTGAACCGGCAAAAAGGGACACGTTAAAAGAGAAGGGCAACAAATCTTACGATTAGATCACCAGGAACAATACCTTTAGAAACGGAAGCCGACAAAAAGAAGCGTCAAAGACATTTTTGGAAGTGGGTTACAGGTACTCGGAAAATTTCAAAAGCCGCTTTACAAAATATTAAGAATTTGAGTTGCCGACTACGGAATGAACATGCCCAAACCTTTCCAAGCTTATACCAGGCTGTCAAAAAAATTTGTGTTAAGGAATCTGTGCGGGAATTTCATCGAAAGGTGATTAAGTTCAATGATTCTCTACGAAACAACAAAAAATTTCAATATTCCGATCAAATGTTTGACAGTCTTGAACTTTTTGATGGACAAATTGAAGGCAGTGTTTCTGAAGGTTTTATGAAGCATTACTTTGTCGGGTAAAGCTGTCGGGTAAAACCGCAGGCCAAGCACCCACGGCGCAGCCGTGGCTGGCGAAGCCAGGTGCTTGTACATACATACATATACCAAGGCTTTTTCCACCTTACAAGGGAGGTAGCCAAAAGGTAAAAGGCATAAAATCATTCCCACCCATTCCATCCCTGAATACACTCCACACCCCTCCACCCTCCCTCTTATCTTAGCACCTCCTGGATGACGGGTCATCCCTGCACCTTGTCCACTACCCTGGGTCAGAAGCAGTGTCGCAAGACACAGCACATCCACAGCAAGGCCGCTTCATTAAATCGGCGACCCCCCATCTCCGTCCCTCCATACATGAAAGGAGAAGACGGGGAGAAATCCCTTCGGGCTGCGTCAAATTTTGCTCACACATACTACCTCACCCCCATCCCCCCGCCCATTCCACCTCACGCATCACAACATCATCCATATACAACCATTCTCCATTCACCCCTGTCTTCTGTACTCTCCCGTCCTTTCTCAACAGACATTCCCCTCTTCCCCAAAGCCCCCTTCACCCCATCCATCCACTTCATCCTAGGACGTCGCCTCATGTTCACTCCCTCCACATCTGCCTTCCATACCTCTTTTACTAGTCTTTCTTCACTCATTCTTTCCATGTGTCCAAACCATACCAATACTCTTTCATCAACCCATTCTCCCAACTCCCTTTCCACCCCCGTTCTCCTCCTCACCTCCTCATTTCTCACTCTATCCAGCCTAGTAACCCCCATCATACTTCTCAGACACCCCATCTCAAACACATTCAAACTCCTTCTCTCTTCCTCTCTTATCTCCCATGTTTCTGCTCCATACAGTGCTGTTGACACAATCACTCCTTCATACAGTCTCCTCTTAGCATCCATTCCCAAAAGTCTATTCCTCATTACACTCTTCAATCCACCAAGGCATTTACTCGCTTCTCTCAATCTACATTCTACCTCCACTTTCAATCCACCTTTTCCTGCCACATTTGCACCCAAGTATTTTAAAACCATCCACTTCCTCCAGTCGCTCTCCCTTAATGCTCACTTCTAATCCACTGCCACTTTCACCCCTTGTACATCTCATCACCTTACTTTTACCCACATTTATCTTTAGCTTTCTTCTATCACACACTCTCCCAAACTCTGTCACCAACTTCCTCAATCCCTCCTACGATCCTGCCACAAGCGCAGTGTCGTCCGCAAACAACAGCTGGCTGACCTCCCACTTTCCTCCATTTTCTTTAACCATCTCCAATCCCTGACCCACTACCCTTGCATTTACCTCTCGCACTACCCCATCCATGTATAAGTTGAACATCCAGGGCGACATAACGCATCCTTGACGAAGTCCCACCTTTACCTCGAACCACTCACTCTCTCCATTTCTAATCCTGACACAAGCTCTACTACTCTCATAAAAATTATTGACAGCTCCTAGAAGCTTTCCTCCTATCCAATATATCTGCATAACCTCCCACAGTGCCTTTCTGTCTACCCTATCGTAAGCCTTTTCCAGATCCATAAAAGCCCCAAAAACATCCTTCCCCTTTCCTATAGCCTTGTTGGTGCTTGTAGAATACTAAAAAAATCTAGAACCTACAATTATTTTCTAAAACGATTCAAAATATTCTAAAGTAGATTTAAGAATATTCTAGGAATATTGAGAACATTCTGAAACACATTCTTAAAAGACTAAGATAATTCTAGAGTACTGCTTAACAATATAAAAGTTGGGGTTTGCAGAACACCAGTCAGTTCTGCATTGTCTGCCTGAGGAGACTTATCACAAGAGGTGAAATGGCATCAAGAGGCTGCAATCATTCTCCAGATGTATTCTACTGCATATGTGGTCAATTCATCAAGACAAGAGCAAAGGAGTTCTCTGTGACAGCATCTGGAAAAATATGTGAAGCTTACAAAGCATATTTTGGTGTGTCAGTTGGGGACCAAGAAACTCATACTGGTTTTTTTTCATGGTATAGAGGGGAAAACAGAGCCATGAAATTTGCTATTCCTAGAATAGGGCGTGAACCTACTGATCACTCAACTGACTTTTTTTCCTGCATGGTGAATCATTTCCAAACATCGATCTTGGAAAAATGCAGTGTTGATCTTCTTGTACCAGCTCCTCCAGAAAGAAGTCAACTATCAGATAATGAGCTAAACAGAAAGGAAGACTGTGACATCACAGATACAGTTGTAGTTGGGAGGAATCCTTACTACACAAACCAAAGAGACCTCAATGACCTCATCAGAAATATTGATTTAACAAAGTCAAATGGTGAGCTTTTGACTTCAAGACCGAAAGAATGGGATTTACTTGATGACAGTGTGCAAATGACCAGCCAAAGAAAATGTCACAAACATTTTTCTAGCTTCTTTGCAAAGGAGGACAGGCTATGCTATTGCAATGATGTATCAGGCTTGTTTGATGCTATTGGAATTGCTTGCAATGCAGATGAATGGAGACTCTTCATTGACAGCTCCTTCAAAAGCCTGAAAGCTGTTCTTCTGCACAATGGAAACAACTATTCATCTCTGTCTCTTGCTCATTTTGTACATCTTAAGGAGAACTACAGTTGTGTAAAGGCTCTACTGGAAAATTTGAGCTACAACAAGTATGGCTGGGAAGTTATTGGAGACCATATGATGGTGGCTTTCTTGATGGGACGGCAATGAGGTTTTACCAATAATCCCGGTTTTCTTAGCCTTTGGGACAGCAGAGACAGAGCAGCAATGGCCTCCAAGGACTGACACTACAGTGGGAGCACACAATATCAAACATGAGCTATTGGCGAATCCTCAAAAGGTTTTGTTTCCTCCATTACATATCAAATTAGGTCTCATAAAACAGTTTTTTACAGCTCTTCAAGACTTATTTCCTAAGCTTTTAGAGCCATAAGTAAGGAAAATTATGA
>NC_134793.1:63362877-63375377 GCF_046742065.1 Oratosquilla oratoria | reverse complement strand
AAACAACATACCGTCATAAAAGGAAAATCACAACATTAACAACAACGACAGTAATAAATCAATAAATAAAAATTAATAGATAAATACACATAAAAGATTATCTTAGACATAGTAATATGGCGTCGAGTTGTAGACAATTTTGTTGGCCCTTCCCTCAAGGGGAACCGGCATACTTATGCGGAGGTGCCGGATCGACAGTCCATTTGCTGAACACAGCCAAGAGTTTTAAAGTAACTGTGAGTGCTAATTGCCCGATATCTGGAACTGTCTTGATGTATTGACATCAGACAGGTAAATTGTATGAGATACAAACTAGTTACGAATCACGGCATATGACATTTGATCTAAGTATGCACTGAGTGCCAATTGCTCATTGTTTGAAATTGTCAGAATGTATTGATCATATACATACGAAATTGTATGAGGTACAAGCTAACTGCAACTACGGTCTATGGTGTTTAAGTATATACTTTACGACGTATGTAAAATGATACTGAAGATTTTCATGTTTGAAATTGAGTTATTGTATTCGTCCATTATGTATAATAAAATGGTGTTATGAAAATGTATTAAAAGACAAGGGTATTATCAAGTGGAAATATAATTCATTTATTTACGCTCTCTTATGTAGTGTTACGCCAACAGAAAGTAGTTACGTAGGTGGCGTCAGTATCGTCTCGATGACAACCGGCTTTTACATGTCTAGCTTTTGGTCAGTGAAGATGTGACTACCATAAGTTGTTGGTAAGCACTGATTGAGAATGTTTATGTATTGTCTTTGAAGGAATAATGTGTTAATGAGTTAATGTAGAAGTCATGTTAATATGTAATATGTTTGGCTTCTCATGATATGTGTGAATGTTGAAGATAGGAGAGGATTTATGATGATATGGAGGCAGCGAAAACAATCACGGTATAATATTGAGATAATTAAAATTAATTGTGTGGAATATTGATGTACGATGGTAGGAATTTATAATGAAGTGTTTTTAATTATTGTAATGATTATTAATGTAATGGAGTAATCATCAATGCAAAATTTAATTGTAAACCAACTTGCAGAAACCACACCGTCTGCATGTGAAAAATCTAACCGAAGGGTACAATTAAAAGAAGTGTGCGTTATATGATTGTCTTTCCCATTCCTCTGTACCTCATGCCGCCAACCTTCGGAGACGGCGTTGACAGTAATTGTTTCTCGACGTATATGAAAAGAAAAATTGTAGAATGTTAAGCGAGAGAGAGAGAGAAATAAAGCGAGAAAGAGCGAGGGAGAGAGCTAGAATTAGCTAGAGGAAGAAAGAAAGAACTAGAGAAAGCAAGGGAAAGCTCTAAAGTAACATAAATGACAGCTAGTTATAGTGGTCACTTTCATTTTTTTTTTTTTTTAATTGAAGTAAGGGCGACTGAAAAGTCACAGAAATGGAGAAAACATTTTATCAACAAAACGAACAAGTCTATCAATAAACAATAAAAAAGTAAAAAGATCAGGTAAGCAATGCAAAGCCACAAGAGAGATAAAAAAAAAACGAGAGAGACAGACAGAGAGAGAGAGAGAGAGAGAGAGAGAGAGAGAGAGAGAGAGAGAGAGAGAGAGAGAGAGAGAGAGAGAGAGAGATAGACAGATAGATAGATAGATAGATTGATAGATGATAGATGATAGATGATGGATAGATAGATAGATAGATAGATAGAGAGAGAGAGAGAGAGAGAGAGAGAGAGAGAGAGAGAGAGAGAGAGAGGTCGAAGTAGTGTAAAGGAAAAGGCCTGAAAATTATTTCGATTAAACTTTTGAGCACCTAAAGTGATTTGTATGTGTTTCCTCTCAAGTAAGGTTATTACTGGAGGCCTCTACAAAGCCAGAGGGTTGATATAGCAACTATGGGATCACAGAAATCTTTGGATTAAAGTATTCATATTTAAACAGCCAACATGTTAAAAAATTTAAGTGATTTTTTTAAGTACAAAAAATAAAGTCGGTGAGAAAGTAGAATTATCGTAGATAACCATAATGAAAGAAAATAGAAAATAAAAGAAGGAACGAGAGTAAAGAGAACATTAAAGTTTTTCTGTAGACAATCAAAGAGGTGTAGAAACAGTATTTGAAAAATACTTATATATTGTGACATATTAATAGAAAAGATAGAAAAAAATAGAAAAATGGAGGATAAAAGAAACAAAAGACAAAGAAAAAAGAAGAAAACTAATCAAAATACGAACTAGAAAAATAGGGAAAGCACGCAAAAATAGAACTTTAAAAGACGAGGAAAAGGAAAATAAAAAACTGAATTAGAAAAAGAAAAAAAAATCGAGAAAAAATATAGAAACTGAGTGCATGGACCACGACGTCTGCCAAGCACCTGGAAGAATGGAGAAGGAGGAGGAGCAGGAGAAAACCAATAAGGAAGCCGAGCGAAAAGAGCCGCGGGTTGTCTGCAATTAGTGCAAATAGTTGTAGACAACCATAACACAACCACAGCCTGTGGCTGTGTTGTGGTGAGCCCGGGGTGTAGCGCCGTAATGAAATTCTGATGCTTATCAGGGTCGGTGTGACGTGATGAAGTGTGGCATTCAGACGTGACACATGAACGGTGCCGTGTTGTGTTGTCGTGGTGTGTGTAAAGATTACGTCCACCTCATTTTTCCTTTTATTTATTACCCCGTCTGGGGTATTGGTTGCTTGTTATTGTGGCAAAGTAGCATGCAGTCGATACTTTAGGGTCTATATGGGGCGCCCCTACGGACCAGAGCCACACATCATTTTATCTATGATAGAAGAAATTCTGTTCATAGAGAAATGATACATACATACATACATATACCAAGGCTTTTTCCCCTTCCAAGGGAGGTAGCCACAAAAGGAAAGGCATAAAAACACTCCCACCCATTTCATCCCTAAATACACTCCACACCCCTCCCACCCTTCCTCTCATCTGAGCACCTCCTGGATGACGGGTCATCCCTGAACCCTGCCCACCGCCCTGGGTCAGAAGCAGTGTCGCAAGACACAGTACATCCACAGCAAGGCCGCTTCATTTAATCGGCGACCCCCCCTCTCCGTCCCCCTTTGCATATAAGGAGAGGACGGGGAGAAATCCCTTCGGGCTGCGTCAAAATTTACTCACACATACTACCCACCCCCCCGCCTATTCCTCCTCATGTCGTCACAACATCATCCATATACAACCATTCTCCACTCACCTCTGTCTTCCGTCCTCTCCCTTCCTTCCTCAACAGACATTCCCCTCTTCCCCAAAGCCCCCTTCACCCCATCCATCCACCTCATCCTAGGACGTCCCCTCATGTTCACTCCCTCCACATCTGCCTTCCATACCTCTTTTACTAGTCTTTCTTCACTCATTCTTTCCATGTGTCCAAACCATCCTAATATTCTTTCATCAACCCTCTCTCCCAAATCCTTTTTCACCCCTGTTCTCCTCCTCACCTCCTCATTTCTCACTCTATCTAGCCTAGTAACCCCCACCATACTTCTCAGACACCTCATCTCAAACACATTCAAACTCCTTCTCTCTTCTTCTCTTATGTTCCACGTTTCTGCCCCATACAGTGCTGTTGGCACAATCACTCCTTCATACAGTCTCCTCTTCGCATCCATTCCCAAATGTCTATTTCTCATTACACTCTTTAAACCACCAAGGCATTTACTCTAACTCGCTTTTATATTACGACTGTCCCTCCGTTATGCTGTCCCCCAACCCCTTGTTGCTGTCCTGTACCATTTCTCTGAGTATTCTCTTTCTGATTGGGGGAATTCCCTGTGGTGGGGGAAAAGAATACTGCCACCAAGTTTTCCCACTTGGATCGTAAGAGGCGAGAAGAAAGGGACGGGGAGAGGGACTAGGCATCCTTCTCCCTGTAGCCCCAAGGGGCAAATTCCTAAAAATCAAAGGAAAGGCATAAGGGGTGCTGGAGGGCCTCGGGCCAGCACCCTAAGGTTTGGGTCTTTTAATGTGCGTGGATGTGGTACAGATGAGAGTAAAAGGGAAGAGATAGGTAGTATGTTTGTGAGAAGAAAGTTGGATGTGTTGGCTTTGAGTGAAACTAAGTTGAAAGGGAAGGGTGAGTGTAAGTTTGGGAGTGTAAGTGGGAGGTTATCAGGAGTGAAGAGAGGGCGAGGGAGGGAAGGGGTGGCTATTCTAGTAAGTGAGGAGATAGGTAAAGGGGTAGTGGAGTGGAAGGTTTCCTCAAGGATAATGTGGATGAAGGTGAAACTGGGAAAGGAGATGTGGGTTTTTGTAAGTGCATATGGGCCGGGCAGTGAGAAGAACATGGAAGAAAGGGAGGCCTTTTGGATAGATTTAAATGAGTGCATAGAGGGTTTAGGAAGAAATGTCAATGTAATAGTACTGGGAGACCTTAATGCTAGGGTGGGAAATGGTCCAATCGATGGAGTGGTTGGGAAGTGTGGAGTTCCAGGAAAGAATCGTAGTGGAGAGTTGATGGTGGAATTGTGTCTAGAAAGAGAGTTGATGATAGCAAATACAGTGTTTCGGAAGAAAGTCAAGCATAAGTACACATGGGAGAGGGTGGTGGAGGGAAGGGTGGTAGATAGAGCGCTAATGGATTATGTAGTGGTAAATAGGATTATGATAGGAAGAGTTAAGGATGTACATGTGCTAAGGGGAGAGGGTGGGGGAATATCAGATCATTTTTTGGTGGAAGGTAAGCTGAGAGTGGAGGATAGATGGAGAAGGAGGAAAGGGACAAAAGGTAGGGAGGTTCTTAGAGTGAACTCCTTGAATGAAAAGGAAAAGGAGAAGGAGTACGAAAAGAAGCTGAAGGAGGAGTGGGAGGGAGTAAAGGATAGAGCAGAGATGGGTGTGGAGGAGGAATGGGGATGGTTCAAGGAGGGAGTCTTAAAGTGTGCAAGGATGGTGTGTGGAACAAGAAGGACAGGGGGAAATAGAAGAAAGGGTAGTGAATGGTGGGATGAGGAAACAAAGAAGGCTGTAGAAGAGAAGAAGCGAGCATTCACAGATTGGTTACAAAAGAGGACAGGGGAGTCATATGAGACGTACAAAGAAAAGAAAAGAGAACTAAAGCAAAAGGTAAAGGAGGCAAAGAGGAGAGCAGATGTGAAATGGGGTAGGAGTATGACAGAAAATATTGAAAGTAATAAAAAGATGTTTTGGAAAGAAATTAAGAGAGGAAGAGGAGGCGAATCAAGTAGGGAAGAAAAGGTAAAAGGTACAGATGGAGAGATGATAATGGAAGAGATGGCAGTGAGGGGAAGATGGGCAGAATATTTTAGGGAGTTGCTGAATGTGAAGGAGGATAGGGAAGGAAAGATAGCTGCAGTGGGAAATGCGAAGAAAATGAGAGTGATGAGTGAGGAGAATGGAGGAGAAATAAGGAAGGATGAGGTGAAGGCAGCTGTAAAGATGATGAAAGCAGGTAAGGCACCTGGTCTGGATGGATGTCATGCAGAATGTCTGAAAAAGGGAGGTGCAGTGATGGTGGACTGGTTGGTGAGGTTATTTAATGTTTGCTGGAGAGAGGGTAGAGTACCGGAGGACTGGAGTAGTGCCTGTATAGTTCATCTTTACAAGGGAAAAGGGGACAAGTGTGAATGTAGTAATTTCAGAGGGATTAGCCTGTTGAGTGTAGTAGGGAAGGCTTATGGGAGGATCTTAATTGAGAGGATTAGGAGAGGAACAGAGGGAGTAATTGGTGAGGAACAGTGTGGATTTAGGACGGGTAGAGGTTGTGTAGATCAGATCTTTGTGGTAAGACAGATATGTGAGAAAGCTATAGGAAAGGGGAAGGATGTTTTTTGGGCTTTCATGGATCTGGAAAAGGCTTATGATAGGGTAGACAGAAAGGCACTGTGGGAGGTTATGCAGATTTATGGGATAGGAGGAAAGCTTTTGGGAGCTGTGAAGAGTTTTTATGAGAGTAGTAGAGCATGTGTTAGGATTAGAAATGGAGAGAGTGAGTGGTTTGAAGTAAAGGTGGGACTTCGTCAAGGATGCGTTATGTCGCCCTGGCTGTTCAACTTATACATGGATGGGGTGGTGCGAGAGGTGAATGCTAGGGTAGTGAGTCAGGGATTAGAGATGGTTAAAGAAAATGGAGAAAAGTGGGAGGTGAGCCAGCTGTTGTTTGCGGACGACACTGCGCTTGTGGCAGGGTCAGAGGAGGGATTGAGGAAGCTGGTGGCAGAGTTTGGGAGAGTATGTGATAGAAGAAAGCTAAAGATAAATGTGGGTAAAAGTAAGGTGATGAGATGTACAAGGGGTGAAAGTGGCAGTAGACTGGAAGTGAACATTAGGGGAGAGCGACTGGAGGAAGTGGATAGTTTTAGATACTTGGGTGCAAGTGTAGCAGGAAAAGGTGGAGTGAAGGTGGAGGTAGAATGTAGATTGAGAGAAGCGAGTAAATGACTTGGTGGTTTAAAGAGTGTAATGAGGAATAGACATTTGGGAATGGATGCGAAGAGGAGACTGTATGAAGGAGTGATTGTGCCAACAGAACTGTATGGGGCAGAAACGTGGAACATAAGAGAAGAAGAGAGAAGGAGTTTGAATGTGTTTGAGATGAGGTGTCTGAGAAGTATGGTGGGGGTTACTAGGCTAGATAGAGTGAGAAATGAGGAGGTGAGGAGGAGAACAGGGGTGAAAAAGGATTTGGGAGATAGGGTTGATGAAAGAATATTAGGATGGTTTGGACACATGGAAAGAATGAGTGAAGAAAGACTAGTAAAAGAGGTATGGAAGGCAGATGTGGAGGGAGTGAACATGAGGGGACGTCCTAGGATGAGGTGGATGGATGGGGTGAAGGGGGCTTTGGGGAAGAGGGGAATGTCTGTTGAGGAAGGAAGGGAGAGGACGGAAGACAGAGGTGAGTGGAGAATGGTTGTATATGGATGATGTTGTGACTGCATGAGGAGGAATGGGCGGGGAAGTGGGGGGTGGGGTAGGATGTGTGAGTAAATTTTGACGCAGCCCGAAGGGATTTCTCCCCGTCCTCGCCTTATATGCAAAGGGGGACGGAGAGGGGGGGTCGCCGATTAAATGAAGCGGCCTCGCTGTGGATGTACTGTGTCTTGCGACACTGCTTCTGACCCAGGGCGGTGGGCAGGGTGCAGGGATGACCCGTCATCCAGGAGGTGCTCAGATGAGAGGAAGGGTGGGAGGGGTGTGGAGTGTATTTAGGGATGAAATGGGTGGGAGTGTTTTTATGCCTTTCCCTTTTTGGCTACCTCCCTTGGAAGGGGGAAAAAGCCTTGGTATATGTATGTATGTATGTATTTATTATTTTTTATCTATTCATTTATTTATCTATTATTTTATTTACTCTATTCTCGATCATCTATATGGGACAATTTGTTTCTCCAAATCAGAGTACTGCAAAAGTGTATATATTTTTTTTCTGCCACCTACACCGAAAAGCTTGTTTTTTTCGATTAAACAGGGTTTTCTCGACTGGAAATCCCCCCCAAAAATTTAATCTTCAATATTTGGAACGAAATAATATATTTTCTAGAAAACCCCAAATACAAGACATGCTGTCTAATATTCTGGACATTTTTGTTCAAAATATTTAAGAACATAAGAAAGAAGGAGACTGCAAAAGACCATAAGACCTGCACTAGGCAGTTTCATGTTCATTATCACTTATCCTCATCCATAAAGTTATATAACCTTCCCTTAAAACAACCTATATTTTCACTACATGGCTACAAGGTCTATTCCATTCGTTGACACTTTATTGGTAAACCAGTTCTTGCCTATTTCCTTTTCAAATCTAAAGTTGTCCAATTATCTATTACTGCAAGTCCTGCTTTGTTATCTTAATATGATGACCTTGTCAGCATCACCCTTGTTAAAGCCCTAGATCCATTTGAACACCTCTATTAGATCACCCCACATTGTGTGTCTTTCTAGAGAGTGTGGATTAATGTGCTTAAGCCTGTCCTCGTAAGGTAAACTTTTGAGCCCATGTATCATCTTGGTCATTCTCCTCTGTACTGATTTTATCGAATTTATATCCATGTTATAGGGTGGAGACCAAAACTGTACCGCATAGTCAAGGATGGGTCTAACTATCGCCAAATAGTGTTTAAGAACTACCTCTGCACCTTTATTCCTAACCGTCTTACTCGTAGCAATAAGACCTGGCGCTAATGCACTATTCCCTGGATTTAAGGTCAGGATTCTCTAGCAATTTCAAATCTCTCTCGTACTCAGTTTTCTCTAAAAAGGGTTATCTATATCTTCTTTATGGCTTGTGTAAACCTATGTTTAACACGTTGCACTTTGATATGTTGAAGTCCATTTACCATTTCACCAATCATGTGAAAATTTTAAGATTTTCCTGCAGTATCCCGGCGCCTTTTCCTGATCTGATTTGGCGTCCTATTGTAGTGTCATCCGCAAACTTACTAACATCACTATCACTAATAATCTCTTCGTCTAAGTCGTTTATATACATAATGAACAATAAGAAACCCAAAACTGAACCCTAGGGAACTCCACAAGTAACACTCCCCCATTTGGATTTTACACCAATAATGACCCGCTGTTTTATCTCACTGATCCATATTCTCATCCATTCAAACACTTTTCATCTTATGCCATGGGTTTGACTTTATTTGGTAGTCTCCGGTGAAGCATCTTGTTATCTGACGCCTTGTAGACGTCAGTGTAATAGGATAAAAGATTAGTTACACAAGACAAATTATGTCCCTCGATGTGATCTCTAATTCTATTAGCTATTATTGATTCTAGCATCTTACCTATGACCGATGTCAAACTGGTTGGCGTGTAATTCTGCGTAGATGATTTTTTTTTTATCTGCCCCCAAAAAATAGGCCCCCAGTGTCTATCGAATTACAAAATGCTTCCGTTAATTGGTCGCAGATTTCAATTTTACACTCTTTGAGTTTAACTACTTTCTCCTTACTGATGCTGATATTAGCCTGCTTCCCTTATCCCTACTGACAATCGGGTCGCAGTCAGGAACCACACTTAACCTCTCCTTTGTAAATACAGTGAGAAAAAAAAAATTAAACGCCTTGTTTATTTCTTCTTCCGAATCTATCAAGAAATCTTCGTCATTTCTAATCGAGCTTAATCTTTACTTATCTTTTGTTCTGTAAAGATAAAAAAAAAAAAGGCCTTTGGGTGGATCTCACTTGTCTGGCAACCTTAATTTCGTAGTTGCGTTTCGCTGTAAGTGTGTCCTTTTTAACAAGTCTAGCCATATCATTATATCTAAATCTAAGGTGTGTTTCCCGTTTTCATTCTGAAAAATCCCCTTTTTATTCCGATTTCATTTTTCAGCCTATCCGTCATTCATTTGGGAGTAACTGTATTCTTCCTTATTGCCTTGAGGGAAATAGATTTATTTTGCACACATAGAATCGCGTTTAAGTTACTGTACATTTCATCTAAACCTCTGACCCTGCTATTGACCTCAGAGTTGTACATAACCTGACCAAAGGACTCCATACCTCTCTCCCAGTATTTAAAAATAGAGTCCTTGGTCTATACTGACTGCGCTAATGACGCTGACCTTACACCTGACTTCACTATACTTTTCGTCTAGACAGTTGAACCCGTTATTGTCCTTCGGACTTGCCTCGTATTTAATCAGGAGTCCCAAATATTTTCTCATCTTTTTGTTATGTTCATACTATTTAATTCTTCCCACATAACATTAAACCTATTTATTGGTGGACGCTAGAGCCTAGACTATCACCTACTTGTATGCTTCTTGTTAGATCCTTATTTTTAGTTAAGAGTAAGTCCAGAGTATTCTCTCCCCTCGTAGGATCAGTAATCATTTGTTTAAGGAAATTATCTTGTACCACATCTAAAACAAAACGTGGTTCCTAATCTACTCAATTTTTCCAGTCAATGTTTCTAAAGTTTAAATCTCCCATGATCACAACTAAAGTTAGTAGAAAAATACAATTTCTATCAGGGATATGCTCCACAACAAGGTAGAGCTGCATAAGAAAATAGAATTTAGAAACACATTGAAAAAATATATATCTAATCAAGAACAAACAACATTAATGATGGGGAATAATGCGAGAATTGTAAAAATAAGAGTGGCATTAATTCAATTATTGGGTCGTTTGGTGAGCAAAAGAAAAATGACAAAGGAGAAAATTTTCTTGGTTTCTGTGCAGGAAATCATCTCAGAATTATGGATGGATTTTATAAACGCAAAGAATAGCATATATGCAATAAATATGTGGAAAAATAGCACAGGACAATTTGATCAGATATCTGTAGTAGACGGAAGAACTGAAGGCATTGACGAAAGAAATACAAGAAAACTAAGGATATGGTTAAGGAGGAGGCCACTAGAAAGAAGATTAACACATGTATCGACAAAAAATACGTAAATAAAATATGACACGAAGCCAAAGGTAAATGGTGACAAGGAAAAATGAAAGAACTAGAAGAAGATGCACTAAAAGAGTAGAAAATATAGATTAACCGAAACTTATAGAAAATAAAAAACAGAAACAATAAACATAAAAGACAAAGATGGAGAAATATTGAGGACACCAGCTTCAATAAATAAGAGATGTACAGGACACTTTCAAGAACTACTAAATGTACAACAAAGCAGACAAGAAATAAACCAAATACAGCAGGAAGAACCAGAGGAAGTGGAGGATTAAGATGAAGATGAAGATTTAGCTTTATCTAAAATGAAAAATGGGAAATCACCGACTTGTGATAGAATAGCTATAGAACTAATCCTGAAAGCTCTTAACAAAATATGGTTTAAAGGAAGTATACCAGATGATTGTGGAAAAATAATTATAATACTTATATATATATCACACAACATCCGACCAATCAGGAAGTAGAATAGTTCGGGAGTCCCAGTCCAGGCCACTAGCCAATCAGAAACCTCAAAAATTAAATATCAGACCAACACTAATAGTATATAAACACAAAAATTCAATCAGATATTCACACTCTATTATTACACTGGGCTAACACTTCAGTGTTAGCCCAACCATTGTCCATAACACTGAAGTGTTAGCCCAGTGTAATAATATTAAGGAACTAAAAATATTAGAAGATGTGTATATAAGAGAATTGTCTCCTGTGATCAATGTACAGGCTAGTTTGTTGTCTGCTATTTCTTTATTTAATACGTCCTCGCGACATGCTATACATAACCTCCCTGTGTATGCTAAGCACGCTACTTCATCTCACCTTACTCCGACTCCTACTCTCCCCCTCACCTCTCCCTCCCCCTTCCCCTCCCCCTCCTCAAGCTCTGAGAAAGTCTTCCAGGGTCAGGTCATCGGAGGTTTAAAGATCGCGCTTGACCTAAGAGTGTAGCATTGTATTTTTTTCCTGTGACCATGTAACGTATCTGTAGATTGTGTTGCCTTAACTGTTCTTGTAACTTGATAATGACTATGTAGTCGAAACGTCAAATATTAAAATGGAGAACTTTGGAAAGTTCGTTTCCACTCATCCTCCCAATATTAGAACTTTAGTGAGGAAACTTGAAAATATTAAGAAGAAAAGTAATAACTGTGAAAATGCTGTGGTGTTCAATTCAGTGTGTATATATATATATGTATATATATACATATATATATATATATACATACATATATATATATATATATATATATATGTGTGTGTGTGTGTGTGTGTGTGTGTGTGTGTGTGTGTGTGTGTGTGTGTGTGTGTGTGTGTGTGTGTGTGTGTGTGTGTGTGTGTGTGTGTGTGTGTGTGTGTGTGTGTGCAAATTTCACAAGTCACACATGAATCACAAATATACGGAGTCCACTAAAAAGAGGAAAAACACACGGAGTCCGAGCGCTTTCGTGATATATTCACATTATCAAGGAGTACAGAAAAGTGAGTACTGTATCTCTACGTTTTTGTACTCACTTTTCTGTACTCCTTAATAATATGAATATATCACGAAAGCGCTCGGACTCCGTGTATTTTTCTCTTCCTAGTGGACTCTGCACACACACACACACACACACACACACACACACACACACACACACACACACACACACACACACACACACACACACACACACACACACACACACACACACACATATATACATATATATATATATATATATATATATATATATATATATATATATATATATATATATTTCAACCACAAATCACTTTTGATTCCATGCCATCGCAGTCGAGACTGAAGAATCGCTCGATGGAGACATCCGTTGGAAATTGAAACGTGGACGAGCCGAGGATTCGAACCATATATATATATATATATATATATATATATATATATATATATTTATATATATATATATATATATATATATATATATATACATACATATATATATATACATACATATATATATATATATATATATAAAATTCTGATAATCTTGTTTGTTATCTTACTTGAAACCGTCTACCAGCCAATCAGAAGAGATATAACGTCACGACTGAGGGCCAGCCAATCAGAAGAAGAGATATGACGTCATGACTGAG
>NC_134793.1:63332877-63357877 GCF_046742065.1 Oratosquilla oratoria | reverse complement strand
TGCAAACCTGACTCCACTTGAATAATCTGCAAAATCAGTTTCCTCCACAGGCGCTACTTCTAAATAATTTTCATCTAAAAGAAAGTCATCAACATCTCTGGACAGATTTATCATAAAAACTTCAGCCTCTCAAAAGGAAAATCTCGACAAAGAAGTTGCAAGAATGATATTTGCTACAAATTCACCATTTCAGCATCCTCAGTTTCTCAAGATGGTTCAGAACCGGAGGCCAAGTTATATTCCTCCATCCAGAAAATATATTGCTGATAAGTACTTGGATCTCGTGTATGAAAAGGAATATAAAAAGTGTGCAGATGACCTGAATAATGAAACTGTATGTCTTTCAATTGATGGGTGGTCTAACATCCATAATGATCCCATAATATGTGTCACTCTAACAACATCCACTGGTCAGATTTATTTAGTTGACACAATAGACACATCAGGGGAACCTTACACTGCTGAATATCTTCTACAACTTGTACAAAATTCGATCAAGAAGGCCGAACAAGATTTTGGTTGTCACATTTGAAGTGTTGTGACAGACAATGCAGCAAATGTCACCAAGATGAGAAAACTCTTGGAGGAATCGAGCGAACCTGAGCATACCGTCCTCACATACGGATGTGCAGCACACCTACTAAATCTACTGGCTCATGACCTTGAGATTGATAATGTAAAACAACATGTGGTCCATGTAGTTAAATATTTTAGAAATAATCATTATGGTGCTTCAAGGTATAGGCAGGAAGGTGGTCAGTGTCTAGTCATGCCCCAGGACACAAGGTGGAACACATTGTCAGACTGTCTCAAGGCCTATATAAATAACTGGCCAATTGTAATGAAGATCTGTGAAGTCAACAGGGAAGCTATTGATGCTGAAGTAAGAAACAAAGTATCAAATTTAGGCCTAAAACGTTCGGCTGATATATACTACATGTGATATATACTACATATAGGCTTATACCGTTCCTTGTATACTTGTGGCAAGTCTATATAACACTGCTCCTCATATTGATATGCTAAAAATGTCCTTTAGCAATCAGATCGCATATCAGATAGCAATTCCACAATATTTAAAATCTATAAAAAAATATATATATTTAAATCAAATAAATCTGATTTAAATAAAAAATTGATTTTTTAAAGATAAAAAAAAAAAAAAAAAAAAAAAAAACAATCCTGGTGTCCACTAACATACAATAATACCTGTTAAGTCCGGCTAAAATTGGCATTTCAAAGGAAGGAAGACAAGAGTCACGGCAATACTTAGAAAAATAGATACATCGCATTTGAATTGGTTGGGCCATATTGAAACTTACATTCCTTTTAAGGACAGACGTCCCCCAAATCAGGCTCGCCCAAAGTGGCTCGACAAAGAAACTGAAAAAAGTATTGCTAAAAAGAGACAGGCTTATAAGAAATATAAGTGCTCGGGTGCATCAAATGACTATGAAAGTTATGTATCAATACAGAGAGATTTAAAAAAGACAATAAGAAAAAGAAAACGACAATACGAAATGAACATCGCTGAGAAATCCAAAGAGAATCCCAAAGAATTCTACAGTTACATTAGAGATAAAAAGGTTGTTAGGAATCACATTGGTCCACTATTATCTGCTGACGGACAACTTGAATATTCAAATGAAGGAATGTGTAATATCTTAAACAATTATTTTAGCTCGGTATTCGTAAACGAAACACCTCAAAGTGAATTCCAAACTGAAACCTGTGAAAAGTCTAGGGTAAACTTACTCACTACGGTAAATATAACAAAATCAAAAATCAAAAAGTGTATAGACAAACTCAAAGTTAATAAAACACCAGGGCCTGACGGTTGGCATCCAAGAATCTTAAAGGAAATGAAAAATGAGATTGTTGTTCCATTAGAAATTATTTTCAAGAAATCCATCATATCCGGAGATGTCCCAAGAGAATGGAAGCTAGCTAACATTACTCCCATATTCAAAAAAGGTGACAAAAAGAAACCAAATAACTATAGGCCTATAAGTTTGACTTCAATCATAGGAAAAATAATGGAAACTATCATCAGAGATGCTATCGAACATCATTTAGAAAGTAATCGTTTGATAAATGATAGCCAGCATGGTTTCAGACGGAAACGTTCTTGCGTGACTAACTTACTCGAATTCTACAACACAGTTATCTCGAATTATGACAAAAGAAACAATATAGATATAATATATCTAGACTTTGTAAAAGCTTTTGATACCGTCCCACACGAAAGACTACTTACTAAATTAGCTTTGCATGGAATAAGTGGTACCCTATTAGGTTGGACTAGTAATTGGTTGAATGATCGAAAACAGAGAGTTGTTTTAAATGGAAAAACTTCTGGATGGAAAAGTGTTGCAAGTGGAGTTCCTCAGGGTTCCATTCTTGGGCCACTTCTATTCATAGTATATATAAATGATATAGACCATGGACTAAAATCTACTGTTTCCAAATTTGCTGATGATACAAAACTGTGCGGAGTGGCAAATGATCACTCAAACCAATTAGATATTCAAGAAGATTTAGATAAATTACAGCAATGGTCTGAAAAGTGGCTAATAAAATTTAACACAAGTAAATACAAGGTAATGCACATAGGTAAAAATAACAGTAAGTACGATTACAAGTTATTTGGAAATTCGTTAACAAAAGTGGATAGTGAAAAAGATCTCGGCGTAATTATCAGTAACGACCTCAAATCATCCAAGCAGTGTATTTCAGCCTCTGAGAAAGCAAATAAGATTCTGGGATTGATTGCGCGATCTTTTGATTTCAAAAGTCCATCACTCATTAACAAGCTATATAAATCGTTAGTTCGTCCACATTTGGAATATGCTGTTTCCGTATGGTCACCGAATTTCATTAAGGACATTGACAGATTAGAAAGAGTACAACGGCGAGCCACAAAACTGATTCCAAATATCAAAAATAAATCATACGAAAATCGACTAAAACACATGAATCTGTTTTCCCTAAAAAAGCGTAGACTCAGAGGTGACTTGATACAGGTCTTTAAAATTCTAAAGGGAATTGACAACATCAAAAGTGACCAAATTTTTACATTGAATAAGAATCAGACAAGAAACAATGGTCTCAAACTGTCCGGAAATAGATTAAATTTGGAAGTAGGTAGAAACAACTTTGCCAACCGTGTAGTTAATGAATGGAATAAACTTCCTGCACAGGTAGTGCAATGTAGTTCAGTTCGAAGCTTTAAGAATCATTTAGATAAATACCTAAGTAAGATGCTGTAATGATTATAATTTATCTTATATTATTTGTTTTTGTTTTGTTATCATTTTCTGTCTGATTTTTATTTATTATTAGTTATATGTCAATTTATCATTATTTACTATTTACCTGTTTGTTTATTATTTAACTATACCTATGCATTTATTTATGTATTTTATTTGTTATTTACATTATCATAGTTTTTATTTATTATTTTATCATTAATATGATTTTTTTTTCGCATCCGACCTAGATATGGATCAAAAGGTCTCCTGTCGGTATGCTCCGCCTTTGTAATCCTTTTGTAATCCTTTGAGTTAAACACCACAGCATTGTTACAATTATTTATTTTCTTCCTAATATTTTCAATTCTCCTCACTATAGTTCTGACTTTGGGAGGGTGATCGAAAGCCAACCGTATCAAAGTCATCCATTTTAATAACAAATTCAACGTTTCGACTTCAAGGAGTCATTCTCACAATAATTACATTTATCACAACACAATTACACATAACTCAGAACAACTACATTTTTACGGACTGAGCAAGGCGACGTCTTTCCATATACATGGAAAGGCTTACAATGGTATGTGGCTTGATGATCTGACCCTAGCAGATCGCCTCAGGGGAGGGGGAGGGGGAGAGGGGGAGGAGTAAGGGGGGGGGTCGGGGCAGTAGGCAATGCGAGAGGGGTGGATATAATCCCACTCTTGGTGGGATTATTTCTCACATGTCTTGATGAGCTATTGAACATGGGAATGGCCGTAATCATATTAGATTGTATATTAATGCTAGGAGCCCATTCCCTGATATACATAGCCTCTTGCATTCTTAATTCTCTTGCATCATTATATTGTGTAACTACTTCAGTGTTGTTAACAATGGTTGCTCTATCAAGGGAAGATTGATGCTCGTGCTGAAAATTATTTTTAATCGCTCCCTGTTGGAGGTGGAGCGTTAGGCGACAGCTGAGACTACAGGTCGTAAACCCAATGCATGCACATTTGTAGAGCGCGCAGTCTCCATAATTATAGTTGAATATGTATACCACATTGGTTTTTGACAGCACTTACGTCAGATGTTAGTTAACAATGGTTACTCTAACACAGATTTTGATCAAATTACCAAATACTTGCTAGACCGTCGTGCCCCTGAGTACTCTCCGTATCAGCAAAATAAAATCACAGTTTACTACCAAAATATTTTTAGCAGTTCGTACCAGGAAGACGAAAAACGTATTAAAGACATCGTCTTTAGGAATTGCAAACCGGTGGAAGACAGTCATGTCTTACGTATGGTGATTTTTTTTTTTTTTTATAAGAACCCCCGCACTTACTCCTTAGTGCTGAAAAATTATTTGTCTGGCATGTCTGGGACTTTATCAAAAACCAATGTGGTGTACAGATTCAACTGTAATTATGGAGACTGCGCGAGGAATTTGTTCAGAATTAGAAGGTCCTTCTTCAGGAGATGAAGGAGCGTGGAAGCCGTCACGTAGTCTGTGGGATCCTTTCGAGGATCTACGCAGGCTCGTGTTAGAACAGTAGAGCCATAGGGATCAATGAGAGGATATCACGATTGTGCACGCAACTGGGATACCACTTTCTTTATCCTTGGTATCTCTTTTCCAAGCGTCATGACCTTTCTGCCTTAATCGCAGAATAAAATATGTTCTTACAAACCTCATTGTGAGTTTGTAATGAAATAATTCCTTTTTTGGGGATAGAAACTCAGAGGGAAGGGAAAAGAGAGCGTATTGGGGAAAATAGAATAGGGTATAGCAATAATTTAGAGCAATATGTCAGTGTAGGAAAAATATAATTTTAGGATATGATGTCAGTAGAGGACGAAATATTACATTAGGATGTAATGTCAAAGGACAAAATATCACGATGTGATGTAATAATAGTGGTGGACAAAATATCACGATGGGATATAATGATAGTGGAGGACAAAATATCACGATGGTATGTAATGATAGTGGAGGACAAAATATCATGGTAGGATATAATGTCAGTGGAGGACAGAATATCATTTTAGGAAGGGATGCCGGACAGAATGTCAGTGAACGACGGGTGGCCGGTGTGGAACGCGGTGACGTAGGGTTGGGGGGGAGGTATACATAAGAGATCGAATGACCGTAAGGAACCAGATGTCCGTGATGGGGCAAATGTCCACGAGGTATTGAATGTCAATGAAGGACCAAATGTCAATATAGAGCAAGGTGTCATTAAAGAACAAAATTATGATATAAGGCATGATGATGAAATACATAACGTGTCAAAAGTAAATAATCACGAGTTCTTAATATCGTGTACTTTAATGCTCGTAGTATTAGGAATAAATTCTAAGAAATACAGGCGTATGTCCAAAGCGAAAACTTCGATATGATAGGAATAACCGAGACATGGTTAAATGGTAAAGATTTTGTAGCTGAATTTGATATTGCGAGATTTAAACACTTTCATCAGGATAGAAACCACAAGAAAGGTAAGGTGCTCTGTTGTACGTTAAAAACAATGTCCATACCTGTGTTTTAGAGAAAGTCGCTTGATAGATTTTCTCGGTGACAATCACTTAATTCAGCATGTAAAAAAGCCCACAAGACATGGAAACTTCCTCGATTTATTGATCATTAGCCGTGAAACCATGATAACCGATGTAGAAATTGGTGAAACTATTGCAAAAAGCGATCACAACTTAGATTCAAATTGCTAAAAAGAAAAAAAAAATAGAATAGATACTTGTATATCTAAAATACCAGATTAATCAAGCTCAGCTCATACGACTACGTCATAAGCTTCCGATTACAAATTGGTAAACAAAACTAAGCGAAAGACCTGTAGATCAGATGTGGGAAATATTTCTTATTAAAGAAGATTCATACTTACATCCCGTTTAAGGACAGACGCCCCCAAATCAGGCTCGCCAAAATGGCTCGACAAAGAAACTGAAAAAAGTATTGCTAAAAAGAGACAGCCTTATAAGAAATACAAGTGCTCGGGTTCACTTAATGACTATCAAAGTTATGTAATAATACAAAGATATTTAAAAAAGGCAATAAAAACAACGGAAACGACAATACGAAATGAATATCGCTGATAAATTCAAAGAGAATCCCAAAGAATTCTATAGTTACATTAGAGATAAAAAGGTTATTAGGAATCCCATTGGCCTACTATTATGTGCTGACGGTCAACCTGAATATTCAAATGAAGGAATGTGTGATATCTTAAACAATCATTTTAACTCAGTATTCGTAAACAAAACACCTCAAAGTGAACTCCAAACTGAAACCTGTGAAAAGTCTAGGGTATACTTACTACGGTAAATATAACAAAAGAAAAAATAAAAGGTATAGAAAAAATCAAAATTAATAAAACACCAGGGCCTGACGTCTGGCATCCAAGAATCTTAGAGAAAATGAAAAATGAGATTGCTGTTTCATTAGAAAATATTTTCAAGAAATCCATCATATCCGAAGATGTCCCAAGAGAATGGAAGCTAGCTAACGTTACTCACCATATTCAAAAAAGGTGACAAAAAAAAAATAACTTCAGTTGTAGGAAAAATGATGGAAGTTACCATCAGAGATGGTATCGAACATCATTTAGAAAGTAAATGTTTGATAAATGATAGCCAGCATGGATTCAGACGGAAACGTTCTTGCGTGACTAACTTACTAGACTTCTACAACACTGTCACCTCATATTATGACAAAAGAAACAATATAGATATAATATATCTAGACTTTGCAAAAGCTTTTGATACTGTCTCCCACGACAGGATACTTATTAGATTAGCTTCACACGGTGTAAGTGGTAGCCTATTAAATGGGACTAGAAATTGGTTGAATGAACGAAAACAGAGGGTTGTTTTAAATGGAAAACTTTTATATGGAAAAATGTTACGAGTGGAGTTCCTCAGGGTTCCGTTCTTGGGCTACTCCAAATTTGCTGATAATACAAAACTGTGCTGAATGGAAAATGATCACTTAAATCAATTAGATATTCAAGAAGATTTAGATAAATTACAGCAATGGTCTGAAAAGCGGCTTATGAAACTTAACATAAGTAAATGCAAGGTTATGCACATAGGTAAAAATGATTACGATTACAAGTTATTTGAAAATTCATTAACAAAAGTGGATAGTGAGAAGGATCTCGGGGTAATTATCAGTAATGATCTCAAATCATTTAAGCAGTGTATTTCAGTCTCTGAGAAAGTAAACAAGATTCTAAGACTGATTGCGCGATCTTTTGACCACAAAAGTTCATCTCTCGTTAACAAGCTATATAAATCGTTAGTTCGTCCACAATTGGAATATGCTGTGTCCGTATGGTCACCGGATATCATTAAAGACAGTGACAGATTGTAACAAGTACAACGGCGAGCCACAAAACTGATTCCAAATATCATAAATAAATCATACGAAAATCGACTAAAACATATGAATCTATTATCCCTAAAAAGCGTAGACTCAGAGGTGACTTGATACAGGTATTTAAGACTCCAAAGGGAATTGACAACATCGAAAGTGACAAAATTTTCAAACTGAATGAGAATCTGACAAGAAATAATGGTGTCAAAAAGTTAGAAAATAAATTTAATTTGGAAGTGGGTAGAAACAACTCCGCCAACCGTGTAGTTAATGAACGGAACAAACTACCTGCAGAGAGAGTACAATGTAGTTCAGTTCGAAGCTTTAAGGTTCAAATAGATAAACACCTTAGCAAGATACTGTAATAAATGCCATTTATTTTATATTATTTGTTTATTTGTTTGTTATTATTTGTTTGTTTATTATTGGCTTGATTTTCGTTTATTATTAGTTATCTTTCAATTTATTATTATTTACTATTTACCTGTTTGTTTATTATTTAACTATACCTACACATTTATTTATTTTATTTGTTATTTATATTATCATAATTTTTATTTATTTTTCTTTTAGTTATTTATCATTACTATAGTTTTTCCGCATCCGACCTAATTATGGACCAAAAGGTCTCCTGTCGGCAAGCTCCTCCTTTGTAATATATGTGTATATAAGCATATACATATATATATATATATATATATATATATATATATATATATATATATATTGTGACGCCTATGGGGAAGGGCCAGGTTCAAAACTAGAGTTCTGTTTAAGAAATATTATTTCCTTCAAAAAAATAAAGATACAAATAAACAATGATCGAAAAATAGAAGTCGCCAAAACTAGCGAAAAGTACAATGTCCGTAACACGTAAATTCACAGAACATAAAAGGCTAGTATTGCCAAGACACGTAAATATACAAGTGTCGATCAAATATCGACAATCAATAACAATCAAAAATAGTCTTAAAGACAATAAGTGGTAAGGTCGAGAAATATCGACCATCAGAATGGAAACTAAGTCCTACGTAATAATTTACGTAAAGAAAATAGCAAAGTCGAGAAAATTTCTACGACTAAGTCCGACAAAATTGACACGAGCAATGAGGCTCTGATAAACAGAGTCCACAAAGATTCGAGAATAGAAAAAATTATTCTAAGTCCCAAAACGTAGAGGAACCAGTGCAATGGGGGGCTCTGAGAGGCAGAGTCGCTGACCGTTAGATTTTTTTTTTAGATTTATTGATTTACAAGAAATACATCTTGTTTGGGTCTCTACCCATATTCCTAGAAGGCATACAAGTATGCCTTTTACAATAAGTTACATGTACATTTGTTAAAAATATGTCAATATATGTTGCGCTGTACGGTCTCCACGATCTAGCCGACGTGGTTAGTGTCCTATGAGTCCGTCGCGTCCCATCCGGTCCAGCCGACGTGGTTCCTGCACCCGTCGCGTCCCATCCGGTCCAGTCTAAGGCATCATGCGCAGTTACCTAGGTGAAGAGAAGAAAGCATTAGTCCTTGGCTTAAATTAAAAATGTGTCATAAGTCAAAAAAGTCAAAAATCAGCAAGAGAGTACAGTCGAACAGAACCCATCCGTATCATCTGGGGGGCGGCACTTGAAGGAGGCGTCCCAGCCGATACGAGTTAAGGGACACCGTCAGTCGACGGATGAGTCCCCCAGCCGAGGTCCTGGGGCCCGCACGTAGAAATCTGGTCGCCGGGCAAAGGGCCACATAATGATCTAGCCCGTTTGCGCCGGCCTCTCCACAGTGGATGCAGGCCTCCGGCTGTCCCGTCACCTCCGAGAAGCATCGATACCCGAGACGGAGTCGATGAAGGGTGACTTCCTCTATCCTGGAGAGACGGACTCCAGGGGTCAGTCGCTCATACGCTGTGGCAACTTGATACCAGCGTGCTGACGGCCTCTGGGCTGTTAGGTTCCTATGGCTTTGTAGTTCCCTCTTGGCCATCGCTCTCGTTGCAATGGCCAAGATCTCAGTTCGGCTCGGGAGGACACCGATTCCGCCTTCCATGTCCCCTGTGGCCGCTCTTCTGGCCACCCTGTCTGCCGCTTCATTTCCCTGGATGCCGATGTGTCCCGGCACCCAGTTGAGGACGACTGATCTCCCTTGCTGACGGAGGGCCTTGAGCTGAAACAACAGTGAGGTCATTAGTTTTTTCTGGTCAGTGTGATAATTTTTGGATATTAATTGCAACAGAGCTAAACTATCTGTGTGCACAACTACATTACGTTGGTGGGTGTTGAGAGCATGGGTCAATGCTAGACCCACTGCAACACCCTCTGCTTGCGTCGAGCAGCGAGTGCCCAACACCCTTACTCCCTGTTCCTCGTCCTTCGTGACAAACGCTGCACCTGCCACGTTGTGTACGGGATCCACGGAGCCGTCTGTAAAATAGACGACGCAGTTTTCCTGGGCGACAGATCTCATTGTGGCCTCCGCATCCGCCCGCAGGCGCGGCAGCGGCGTACCGCGTCGTGACGCCATCACACTGATTCTGGCCGGTGGATTCTCCCAGGGGGGAGACTGCACATAACCTTCCACCGGCACATCCCTCCTCTTCTGAAGGATAAGGTCATGCAGGTGAAGGTCCCTTATGCGGTGTGCAACCCTCGCTGACCACCTCTTCTGCGGGAAGAGATCCGGATCTTGCTGGAGGGCGCTGATTAGCCTTCGCCGCAGGAACGAGTCATGTTCTCTCTGAATGACTCTTATGGCGAAGGCTACCACCAATCCTGAGATCCTCACACTGATAGGCACCAGTCCCGCCTCTTGCTGCATATTGGCGACCAGAGTCCAGCGCGGCGCGCCCAATATTACGCGCAGCGCCTGGTTCTGTACTGTCTCCAAGTCAGCCAACCGTGTTGCGGATAGACCAGCCAGAGCACTGCTGGCATAGTCTATCACCGGTCGAATTGCGCTGACGTAGAATGTCCGGAGGACAGCGCAGTTGGCACCTGCCTCTCTGGTCGCCAAGGACTTCAAAACGTTAATCCGGCTGAGGACCCTTCCCCGGATGTATGCCACTTCAGTCCGGAAGGACAGCCTGGAGTCGAGCCAGACACCTAGGTACATGTGCGTGCTGACCCACTCCACCTCATGTCCCTGCAGCAGAAGCCTGTCCCTCGGTGTCACGCTAGTGCCAAAACACATGGCTTTGGTCTTTGGTGGCGAGATCTTGAGGCCAAGCTCTTCGCATTTGGAGGAAATGCGGTCGAGGCACATTTGCGTCCTTCTGGCCTTGGTCCTTCTGTCTGCCACCACCAGCGCGACATCGTCTGCGTATGATAGGAGGCGGCATCCTGTGGGTAGAGGGATGGCTATTAATGCACTCATCAGCACGTTAAACAGGGTGGGACTGAGAACCCCACCCTGGGGTGTACCATTTTCCAGGGGGTGATAGCAGGACTCCACTCCCTGTAGACGGACTCTGGCAGTTCTATTGGAGAGGTAGTCCGCTATCCACTGTAACAGTTTCCCCTGTACTCCTCTGGCAGCCAGACTGTCCAGAATTGCAGCGGGACTGGCAAGCTCGAATGCCTTCTCCAGGTCAAAGAAGACGACCATGGCGTGACGTTGCTCCACATGGCTCAGAAGCGTTGTAATGCATTGAGCCGTGCCCACCCCTTTGGTGAAGCCATAGAGGTTCTCTTGTGGTGGTCCCAGTTTCCACAAAAGTCTTTGGAGAACCATCTTTTCCATGGTCTTCCCCAGGCAGCTCGTCAGGGAGATAGGACGATACTTTCCGGGCTCCCTGGGCTTGGGGATAGGCACGATGTCGGCCCTCTTCCAGTTGGACGGAAGTCTTCCACAGGACCAACTGCTGTTTACCACCTGGAGGAGTGCTTCTTCTCCAGCATCCCCCAGGTGTGCAACCATGGAGTACGTCACTAGGTCGCTCCCTGGAGCAGTGTCGGAGGATCTCTTACGTGAGGCTTGCAGCTCATGGATGGTGAATGGCGTGTCCGTGTCACCCGGAGACCCCATGGCAGCTTGTATCCTGGTCTCTCTTGGTTCACGGAGCATGGCCTGCCTCTGTTGCAGCTCGACGGGTAGCGTGGCTGTGTGCGTGCGTCTGGCAAATTCTTGCGCCAGATTTTCTGCCTCGCACTGTGGTGCACGGGGAGCGCGCCGTGGTGGGGTACGGCTGGTCGCTATGTGGAGTTTCCCCCAAAGTTCCTTTAGCGTGGTGGACTCACTAAAGCTTTGGCACCATTCTAGCCACTTCTCGCTACGCACACGTCGAGCTGTCTCCTTGGCCTCTTCGACGGCACTCCGGAGGTTGGCCAGGTTAGCAGGGTTGTGGTGTCTACGCAGGATCTTTCGTAGACGGTTGACCCTGTGGTTGGCATCCTTGATCTCTTGGTTGTAGTACCAACCATCTCGATGTCTCCTCCTGTTGAGGCCCTTCTTAGGTATTGCCTCCTCTGCCGCTGCATGAATAGCAGAGACCAGTGAGGCCTCCGCATCGTCCAACTCACCCATGGCCAGAGCGTCGGTGACGACCTCGCGAGCCACTCTGTCCTTGAACAACGTCCAATTGGCCTTGCGCGGGTTCCACCTTCCTATTCTCTGGACCACTGGGGGTGGCGGGGCTACGGTGAGCGACATGTCTATTCCAAAATGATCACTCGTAGCCGTGTCGTTGATGCTCCACGACATCCGATGCAGCAATGAGGAGGAGACAAATGAGAGATCGAGCCTGCCATGTCGTACATGCGTCGGCGACCCGTCGTTCAGTAGGACCACACCCGGGCTGGTGTTCAGGATTTCATCAATGTGTCGCCCGGACGAGTTTGTAGGCGACACAGAGTGAAGAATGGGGTGGTGCGCATTAAGGTCACCTGCGATGATGTACTGCTCGTCCTCCGCGACGGTGCATACTTCCCCCAGGTCCAAGTGTCCACGCACAGGGGCCTTGTAAATGTTATACACATGGATCGTTTCATGGGGGAAGTGCAGTCGAACTGCGAGCACCTCCACATCTTCCCCACACTCTATTGGTGGGTCTACTCTTGAACATGGGATGGACGCATGGACAAGGGTCATACAACCTCTGCTTGTGTCCGTTTGGGGCGACACGAACACGTGGTATCCAGAGATCCTGATCTCTTCCTCTCCCACCAGGGTCTCTTGCAAGAGGATGACCTGTTTTTTCCTCCTGCCGTATGATGGCTTGCAGAAGTGACTGTTTCGCTCTGAATCCAAGGATATTCCATTGGAGGAAGCGAACAGTCTGGGTGGTCGAGCGCACTGTGGACACACTATCCATGGTGCTCGTTGTCTTCTGATGACGATGACGGGCTTGACGGTGAAGAAGAAGAGCCCTCGCTGCTACCATCAGTGTCCGTATCCGCCCCTTCGTTTCCCCTAGGTACGTCAGGGAATCCAGCCACAAACGCTGCGCCACCCGCCTTAGAGAGGGTAACCTCTCGCCTCGTCCGGTACCGCGGAACTCGAACTGGGCCCTCAGGCAGTGTAGCCTTGACCGCGGCTCCTGCTTTGCCTTTTCGGGCCGGCTCGTCAGACGTTGGCGGCTCTGCGCGTACTGGGGAGGGCGCTGGATCCTCCTCGGGTGTTCGGACACTGGTCGAGGGCACTGCGGGAGGCTGCGCAGGAGATGGGATCGTTGGAGAGCTTTCGGTCACCTGGGTGGTACCTGGTGCAGCGGACGGAGACATGGAGGGCTTGGTGGCAGGTGAGCACTTTTTGATGGAGACCATCGCCTGCGCCATGTCCTTGAGGAAGCTCGCAGCTTCCCTGACCTGGTCTTCCGAGCTCCCCAGGTGGCGGGCCAGCGCAGCCGCGGCGACCATGACGAACTGCATCAGTTCGTCATCCTGGAAGGTGAGTAGCCGCGGAAGGGCTTGCGCCGGCTGCTGCTCCCTCTGGACAGGAGGTTCTGCTGGGGGGCTGTGGTTCTTGGTTCCGTTATGGGACTGGGGCCGCTGAGGGAGCCCAGGGAACTCTGCCTCCGTTAGCGCAGGCGACGGTGTTGGAGGCTGCTGGCGTGGCTCCCTCGGTTGCCGAGGGTGTTTCCACACCGAGGAACGGGGCGGGGCTGGAACGTAGTCCTCTCTGGCCTTGTATACCTCCCTTGCAGCCTTGGCCTCGTCTCTGCGGACACCGCAGGCAAGGCTCCAAGCATGATGTGTTTTGCCGCAGTTGGGGCACTTAGCAGTCGTCTCCTCGTTTTTCTTGTGCTTTGAAATGCACGTGTCGGTGGTATGTGGGCCACTACAGATACCGCACTTAAACGAGCGTCTGCAGTGCCTTTGGTGGTGCCCGTACTGCTGGCAGCGAAAACACCTCATGGGGTCCGGCACAAAGGTGCGTAGTGGGAACGTGCCCCACATGCCCAGGTCCAGTTCCCTCAGTGCGGGCCCCCGGAGGGTAACCACGACCTGCCTGGTGTTCTCCTTCCTCCAGGTGCATCTCTCTACACTGATCACCTGTGGATGCTCTTCGACGGCGTCCAGGGTATTAACTGTTGACCAGCCCTGTAGCACCATCTTCGTTCCCTTTTCTGCTCCTTCCACCCTCTGGAGGTTTACCCTCCTACCACTGACCTCCGTTAGGTTGGCAAGGGCAGAAGTGGCGGCCTCATCTTTGGGAGAGATGAGAATCTCTCCGGTTGGCAGATACTTAAAAGTGATGCTCCAGTTGCTATGCTCCTTCTCGATTTCTCGAGAAAGCGCATAGGCTGATTGGAAACCTTCTGGAGACTTTGGGATCTTGTATCCTGTGGTGACCAAAGGGAGCGATGCCCTCCTGGCCCCGTCCGCTTGCTCCCGACTCTCCTGACCATCTCCAGAGCGAATAGCACGCTCTTTCTTCTTACTCCTCTTTTGGCCAGCAGTCACCCAGCCTCCTTCACCGTCATCGCCCGTTTCTGAAAGGCGCGTGGATTCATCCATTCTTGCTGTTGCTGGTAGCAGGAAACGAGGGATCGAGACAGGATGTGTAGGCGGGAAAGCGGAAGGGTAGTGATTGGGGAGGCGGAGGAGGGAGAGGTGGGGAGAGGAAAAGGAGGGAGTGATAGGGGAGGAGGGATAGTGGAGAAGTGAGAAAGGAAGAAGTGAGGGTGAGCGTGAGGGAGAGGGTTGTAAAGGGGGGGAAGTAGAGTGATAGGTGTAGTGGAAGGAGGAAGGGAGTTTAAGGGTGAGTGGCGAAGGGCAAGGATGGAAGAGCAACTAGGTACAGGGGAGGAGAGTGAGAATGTGGGATAGGAGAGGACGGGTGGAGGAGATGGTGAGGAAGTAGGAGAAGAAAGGGTATGAGCAGGAGGGGTTATGGAGGAGGAGGAAGTTGTGAGCGGGAGAAAATAGGAGATGGAGGAGCGAAGTGGAGATAGGCAGGAGGGAGAAGAGTAGAGTGAAGGTGGAGGAAGAGGGAAAATGGAGGGGGAGGTAGTATGGAGGTAGGGAGATGAGGGTTATGAGAGGGAAGGGGGAAAGGGGAGAGGAAAAAAAAAAAAAAAAAAAAAAAAAAAAAAAAAAAAAAAAAAAAAAAAAAAAGGGAAAAAAAAGGAATGGGGAAGGGAAGGGGGGAAGGGGGGAAAAGAGCACTACACTACATCGTGTTTTTAAAACCGTACACTTTTAACACTTGATATCGTACTTAGTCACTGCACTTTTACGAAGGTACGATAAGGAGAGACTTATCGTACTCAGACACTGCACTTTCACGAAAAAAAAAAAAAAAAAAAAAAAAAAAAAAACTACAGTACACTACACTATACTTTTAGCACCGCACTCGGAATTATGATATCACTTAATCCCTTCAATTGCACTTTTACACTACTATACTTTTAACACTGCACTCGGAAGTACTTAGTCACTGCACTTTCACGAAAGACGAAAGAACACTACACTATACTACAATGCTTCTAGCACTGCATTTCACACAGAGAAACTTCACTACTCTATACTTTTAGCACCGCACTCGGAATTATAATATCACTTAATCCCTTCAATTGCACTTTTTAATACACTATACTTTTAACACTGCACTCGGAAGTACTTAGTCACTGCACTTTCACGAAAGACGAAAGAACACTACACTACACTACAGTGCTTCTAGCACTGCATTTCACACAGAGACACTTCACTACACTATACTTTTAGCACCGCACTCGGAAGTATAATAATTATACTTCTAATCACAACACTATTATTCACACGCTTAATTTCAACCACTACACAACGAGGCGGAGCACTTCGCAGACGAGCGAAACGACGTTGAGCGACCGCTGATCCACGGTGGCCGGATGTCTAGACGAAGTTGCACTTAATATCGGAAGTATAGTAACTATACTTCCAACACCGTATTTGTTTTTACACAGAACACTTCACTGCACTATACTTTTAGCACCGCACTTAATATCGGAAGTTATTTCACACCGAACACACTACGCAACGAGATCGAATTCAAGTTCCTACTAAGCAGGAAGTATCCCACGAGGGAAATGAAAACTTATCGAAACCGCGACGACGACGACGAACTCCCACGAAGGAGATGCTTGACGGAGCCAAGCTTGTGTTGAATCTGGCTGACCGTTACAAGCAATGACATATATATAGACTTCTCCGTCAGATCCGGAGAGTTGCCAAGTATCGCTAGACGCGACGATTAACAAGAGTGTTTAGGAATATTTCCAAGTACATACACGGATATTCTTTACATCAATGAATAGATAATAATATTTGATGAAGTTACCTTGTCAATCTTAGATAAGCAGAAACTTAATAGTTTTTATATGAATATCTATACGTACGTAAATGTAAGTTAGGGACGCAGTTGCCACAAAATTAGTTCACACGCCAATTTCTTTAGCGCGCGCTTAAGCTAGCATGCCCACAACGACGTTACAGCATCAGAAAACGACGAAAATATGCAATTACTTTAATCTTACGTAAATCAAATCCTAAGATTGACAAGATAGATCCGCAAGGTAATACACATACATAAATTCATATGCAAAGTATGGAATAGTTTGTCAAAGCACAAAAAGGAACGAAATACAATCCGATGAATAGAAATCATCACTTTAAGAGTCTTCAGACGTGAATACACCTCACGTAGGCACAGAACTTTCTCACCGGCGTCTGAAGATTAAGAGAATATGTAATTTCTCTTATCTTACGTAAATCAACTCGTAAGATTGACAAGAGAGATCCACAAGACAATAGACATACATAAATCTATATGTAATGTATAGAATTTGGTTAACAGTTTACAAAAGGAATGGAATACATCATATAAATATAAATCATCACTTTAACAGTACTCTTACAGTTGGATATCGAGAAGTCCACCAAGCCTTACCGTGGGAACGGCCGGCATAGTCCGAGTTACACATACGTACATGCGCTCATGTGCGTCTGAATAAAAAATTTCACTACGACGAGCCTGTAGTCGTAACTATATATATATATATATATATATATATATATATATATATATATATATATATGATGAAGGTGGAAAAAGAAGTCACGGGTCTAGTTCCGAGTTACTGAGTTTATTCCTGACCGGTTTCGCTCTATGCTTCTTCAGAGGAATGTGACTCTGGAGTGAAGCTGGCGGTATACATAGTCTGAGTAAGACCGCGTTCCCTCCTTGGAGGTGGGTTACGTTTGGTTGTACAATGGTTTTTAATACAATAGTGATAAAAATACAATAAATTGTTGTGATGTTATTACAAAACAGCTCCGGTGTGTGTGGAATGTTGATCGAGGGTGTAACATTGTAAGTGAAGTGAGTGGTGTAGAAATGTGTGAATCCTAAAAAGTGTCATATGATAACTTATAGTATTAAATAATATAATAATATAAGGATAAATATCCAGATAAAATGAATGAAATAAAATGAAAATACAAATACAAATATAAATATAAATAAATAAAAATAAAAAATATAAATAAAAAATTTATGCTTATTTAAAGTGACATGACATCTCATCGCATATCATTGTGTGACAGAATGTTGTCCAAAAAATATACATACATATGAAAATAAATGCCAAAGAAATATATAGTAAAAATATGAAATGAATATAATAAATAATAAAAATAAAAATAATAATAATAATAGTAATAATAATAATAAAAATAAAAATGAAAATACGAACTGACCGGCCTCAAGCCCTCAACCCAGGGAGCGCGGACGTTTGGGCACCGGATGGATTTTGTCGTTCTATGTGGGCGCTGTTCTGGGGCAGGTTCTTATGGCTGCGTATTGAGCTGTGAATTTTTCCCATTTAATATCCCCTACTTTTTGGTTGATGTTGGCATTGGTTGTTATATATAGGGCTTCAATCACCTTCCTTTGTCTTTTTGATAGACCTTTCTTTACTACCTCTGCCTGTTGCCAGTCGGGAAGATGTCCTTCCTGATCCACGTGGCCCACCATCGCGTTTGAGAGGCGGTGGTACCTTAGGTCCGCCTTGTGCTCTTTTATTCTGGTATGTAGGCCCCTGTGACTCTCACCATAATATGACTTGTCACAGTTGCCACATGGTATCCTATATATGACGCTGAGGTCGTTTGTTGTTTTAGATGTTGGTGTTACTAGTTGTCTGATTCTCCTTCCCGTGTCATTCACTATTTCTAGTCCTAGTGGGCGTACAGCATCCCCCAGTGTGCGTGAAAATTCTGAGTCCGGTACGACTAGGTATTGTTTGTCCTGTCTGTTTACTGGTTCTCTCCGTTGCCTGATGTTTTGAGCTTTACTTAGAGAAGTGGACAGTAAGCCCTCTGGGTATCCCAGTGATATGAAGGTGTTTGTGACGCGGCGGATTTCTTCCTCGAGGAACTCCTTGCTGCAGATCCTCAGAGCTCTGAGGAAAAAACCGATCACCACTCCTGTTTTGGTTCGTTCGTCATGTGCACTGTAAAAATGTAAAAGGTCATCTTTGTTGGTAGGTTTCCTATAAACTCTAAAATGTGCTTTGTTATCCTCTCTAATAATCTCCGTGTCGAGAAAAGGCAGGCGACCACGGGACTCAATCTCCATAGTGAATTGTATATTATTAGTCACTTCAACAAAATCTCCTCAGCATCTGTCTCTGCAGGGGAAATGAATAGGCAATCATCTACATACCTTAGCCAATGTGAACCCTTTGGGAGAATTTTTAAAAAATGATCCCTCTCCAATACCTCTAGGTAGAGGTTTGCTGCCACTGCACTCAAAGGAGATCCCATGGGAAGGCCTTCCAACTGGTGGTATTCTTGGTTGTCAAATCTGAAAGAGCCAAATCTCATACATTTTTCTGTGAGCTGCATGTAGTCTCTTTTGCAGATCGGTAGGCTATTTTCGTCGATGGTTTGTAGTGCTTCCTTGATAGCGTTGATGGCGCCTTTTATGGAGACATGGGTAAATAACGATGTTACATCGTAACTGATTAATCTTTTCTGTGAAAAGTCTATGTTGTTGAGTTTCTCGATTAAGTCTGTGGAATTTTGGAGATGCGTACTACTGATGTTACCAAGGGCGGACGATAGGGGTTTGGCTAGGATTTTAGCTAACCTGTGCGGGGCGCTTCCAATACCTGAAGTAATGGGTCTAAGCGGTATCTCCTGTTTGTGGATCTTGGGGAGTCCTTTCAAGGTCGGTGTCTTGGGGTCTTCTTCTAAGAGATGTAACATTTTCTTACCCTTTTCGGTTCTCTTCAAAATCTTTCTTGTGGTTTTGTTGAACTGTTCCGCTTCCTCTTTTGCTTTGCCGATGTTTTGTTTGGTGTATGTGGACGGGTCGGATAAGAGATCCTCCATTTTGCGTACGTAATCCAATTTATCAAGGATCACTATACCTCCGCCTTTATCAGCTGTTGTGATCAAGATGTCGTTGTTGTCTCGGAGTTCTTTTAGTGCACGTGTGTACCTTCTGGGGATGGCTGGCTCACGTTTTCTCGAGGCTAGTGAGCAGCATAATATTAGACCCTGTTTGAATCCGTTCTCTAATTCACTGTCCCTCCAATTATAGTTCTTTTCAACATAGTCGGCCGTGGTTTTGTGGTTAATGCCCGTGCTGAACTTCAGACCTAGGGAGAGAGCTTCTTCTTGTGTTTTTGTCAATCTGAGTGATGATAGGTTTGTAATCAGTTCGTGCCTCCCAACTTCCTTCCATCGGCTGTTGTTGCACAAATGTTCTAGTTTCATTTGGAGTTTTGCTTTCTGGATCCTGTCTTCTTCCTTGATTTTAAGGACAAGGCCATGTGGTATGTGGTCTTTCTTCAAGCGGCTCCTGATCATGCTTTCTTCATTTCGTAGGGTTTCTCTAGCTTCTTTTAGGTATTCTCTGGCTGTGTTGCTGAAGGGTTTGTGTGGGTGGTGTAGGTGTTTCGGTGCTGATCTGGGTAGGACCTGTTCTTCTAGGCAGTCCTTTAGGAATCTGTCTCTATTTTGAATACTCGTCAGCTTCCTCCTAAGAGTAAACTCATCCTCGGTGACGCCACGCCTGTCTTTTCCATCTTGAGACAAATGTTGGTACATTATGACAAGTTGATGAAGGTGGAAAAAGAAGTCACGGGTCTAGTTCCGAGTTACTGAGTTTATTCCTGACCGGTTTCGCTCTATGCTTCTTCAGAGGAATGTGACTCTGGAGTGAAGCTGGCGGTATACATAGTCTGAGTAAGACCGCGTTCCCTCCTTGGAGGTGGGTTACGTTTGGTTGTACAATGGTTTTTAATACAATAGTGATAAAAATACAATAAATTGTTGTGATGTTATTACAAAACAGCTCCGGTGTGTGTGGAATGTTGATCGAGGGTGTAACATTGTAAGTGAAGTGAGTGGTGTAGAAATGTGTGAATCCTAAAAAGTGTCATATGATAACTTATAGTATTAAATAATATAATAATATAAGGATAAATATCCAGATAAAATGAATGAAATAAAATGAAAATACAAATACAAATATAAATATAAATAAATAAAAATAATAAATATAAATAAAAATATATGCTTATTTAAAGTGACATGACATCTCATCGCATATCATTGTGTGACAGAATGTTATCAAAAAATATACATACATATATAACAATGAATAGATAAATAAATGCCAAAGAAATATATAGTAAAAATATGAAATGAATATAATAAATAATAAATAAAAATAAAAATAATAATAATAATAGTAATAATAATAATAAAAATAAAAATGAAAATACGAACTGACCGGCCTCAAGCCCTCAACCCAGGGAGCGCGGACGTTTGGGCACCGGATGGATTTTGTCGTTCTATGTGGGCGCTGTTCTGGGGCAGGTTCTTATGGCTGCGTATTGAGCTGTGAATTTTTCCCATTTAATATCCCCTACTTTTTGGTTGATGTTGGCATTGGTTGTTATATATAGGGCTTCAATCACCTTCCTTTGTCTTTTTGATAGACCTTTCTTTACTACCTCTGCCTGTTGCCAGTCGGGAAGATGTCCTTCCTGATCCACGTGGCCCACTGGCAACAGGCAGAGGTAGTAAAGAAAGGTCTATCAAAAAGACAAAGGAAGGTGATTGAAGCCCTATATATAACAACCAATGCCAACATCAACCAAAAAGTAGGGGATATTAAATGGGAAAAATTCACAGCTCAATACGCAGCCATAAGAACCTGCCCCAGAACAGCGCCCACATAGAACGACAAAATCCATCCGGTGCCCAAACGTCCGCGCTCCCTGGGTTGAGGGCTTGAGGCCGGTCAGTTCGTATTTTCATTTTTATTTTTATTATTATTATTACTATTATTATTATTATTTTTATTTTTATTTATTATTTATTATATTCATTTCATATTTTTACTATATATTTCTTTGGCATTTATTTATCTATTCATTGTTATATATGTATGTATATTTTTTGATAACATTCTGTCACACAATGATATGCGATGAGATGTCATGTCACTTTAAATAAGCATATATTTTTATTTATATTTATTATTTTTATTTATTTTATATTATATTTGTATTTGTATTTTCATTTTATTTCATTCATTTTATCTGGATATTTATCCTTATATTATTATATTATTTAATACTATAAGTTATCATATGACACTTTTTAGGATTCACACATTTCTACACCACTCACTTCACTTACAATGTTACACCCTCGATCAACATTCCACACACACCGGAGCTGTTTTGTAATAACATCACAACAATTTATTGTATTTTTATCACTATTGTATTAAAAAACCATTGTACAACCAAACGTAACCCACCTCCAAGGAGGGAACGCGGTCTTACTCAGACTATGTATACCGCCAGCTTCACTCCAGAGTCACATTCCTCTGAAGAAGCATAGAGCGAAACCGGTCAGGAATAAACTCAGTAACTCGGAACTAGACCCGTGACTTCTTTTTCCACCTTCATCAACTTGTCATAATGTACCAACATTTGTCTCAAGATGGAAAAGACAGGCGTGGCGTCACCGAGGATGAGTTTACTCTTAGGAGGAAGCTGACGAGTATTCAAAATAGAGACAGATTCCTAAAGGACTGCCTAGAAGAACAGGTCCTACCCAGATCAGCACCGAAACACCTACACCACCCACACAAACCCTTCAGCAACACAGCCAGAGAATACCTAAAAGAAGCTAGAGAAACCCTACGAAATGAAGAAAGCATGATCAGGAGCCGCTTGAAGAAAGACCACATACCACATGGCCTTGTCCTTAAAATCAAGGAAGAAGACAGGATCCAGAAAGCAAAACTCCAAATGAAACTAGAACATTTGTGCAACAACAGCCGATGGAAGGAAGTTGGGAGGCACGAACTGATTACAAACCTATCATCACTCAGATTGACAAAAACACAAGAAGAAGCTCTCTCCCTAGGTCTGAAGTTCAGCACGGGCATTAACCACAAAACCACGGCCGACTATGTTGAAAAGAACTATAATTGGAGGGACAGTGAATTAGAGAACGGATTCAAACAGGGTCTAATATTATGCTGCTCACTAGCCTCGAGAAAACGTGAGCCAGCCATCCCCAGAAGGTACACACGTGCACTAAAAGAACTCCGAGACAACAACGACATCTTGATCACAACAGCTGATAAAGGCGGAGGTATAGTGATCCTTGATAAATTGGATTACGTACGCAAAATGGAGGATCTCTTATCCGACCCGTCCACATACACCAAACAAAACATCGGCAAAGCAAAAGAGGAAGCGGAACAGTTCAACAAAACCACAAGAAAGATTTTGAAGAGAACCGAAAAGGGTAAGAAAATGTTACATCTCTTAGAAGAAGACCCCAAGACACCGACCTTGAAAGGACTCCCCAAGATCCACAAACAGGAGATACCGCTTAGACCCATTACTTCAGGTATTGGAAGCGCCCCGCACAGGTTAGCTAAAATCCTAGCCAAACCCCTATCGTCCGCCCTTGGTAACATCAGTAGTACGCATCTCCAAAATTCCACAGACTTAATCGAGAAACTCAACAACATAGACTTTTCACAGAAAAGATTAATCAGTTACGATGTAACATCTTTATTTACCCATGTCTCCATAAAAGGCGCCATCAACGCTATCAAGGAAGCACTACAAACCATCGACGAAAATAGCCTACCGATCTGCAAAAGAGACTACATGCAGCTCACAGAAAAATGTATGAGATTTGGCTCTTTCAGATTTGACAACCAAGAATACCACCAGTTGGAAGGCCTTCCCATGGGATCTCCTTTGAGTGCAGTGGCAGCAAACCTCTACCTAGAGGTATTGGAGAGGGATCATTTTTTAAAAATTCTCCCAAAGGGTTCACATTGGCTAAGGTATGTAGATGATTGCCTATTCATTTCCCCTGCAGAGACAGATGCTGAGGAGATTTTGTCAAAGTTAAATGAAGTGACTAATAATATACAATTCACTATGGAGATTGAGTCCCGTGGTCGCCTGCCTTTTCTCGACACGGAGATTATTAGAGAGGATAACAAAGCACATTTTAGAGTTTATAGGAAACCTACCAACAAAGATGACCTTTTACATTTTTACAGTGCACATGACGAACGAACCAAAACAGGAGTGGTGATCGGTTTTTTCCTCAGAGCTCTGAGGATCTGCAGCAAGGAGTTCCTCGAGGAAGAAATCCGCCGCGTCACAAACACCTTCATATCACTGGGATACCCAGAGGGCTTACTGTCCACTTCTCTAAGTAAAGCTCAAAACATCAGGCAACGGAGAGAACCAGTAAACAGACAGGACAAACAATACCTAGTCGTACCGGACTCAGAATTTTCACGCACACTGGGGGATGCTGTACGCCCACTAGGACTAGAAATAGTGAATGACACGGGAAGGAGAATCAGACAACTAGTAACACCAACATCTAAAACAACAAACGACCTCAGCGTCATATATAGGATACCATGTGGCAACTGTGACAAGTCATATTATGGTGAGAGTCACAGGGGCCTACATACCAGAATAAAAGAGCACAAGGCGGACCTAAGGTACCACCGCCTCTCAAACGCGATGGTGGGCCACGTGGATCAGGAAGGACATCTTCCCGACTGGCAACAGGCAGAGGTAGTAAAGAAAGGTCTATCAAAAAGACAAAGGAAGGTGATTGAAGCCCTATATATAACAACCAATGCCAACATCAACCAAAAAGTAGGGGATATTAAATGGGAAAAATTCACAGCTCAATACGCAGCCATAAGAACCTGCCCCAGAACAGCGCCCACATAGAACGACAAAATCCATCCGGTGCCCAAACGTCCGCGCTCCCTGGGTTGAGGGCTTGAGGCCGGTCAGTTCGTATTTTCATTTTTATTTTTATTATTATTATTACTATTATTATTATTATTTTTATTTTTATTTATTATTTATTATATTCATTTCATATTTTTACTATATATTTCTTTGGCATTTATTTATCTATTCATTGTTATATATGTATGTATATTTTTTGATAACATTCTGTCACACAATGATATGCGATGAGATGTCATGTCACTTTAAATAAGCATATATTTTTATTTATATTTATTATTTTTATTTATTTATATTTATATTTGTATTTGTATTTTCATTTTATTTCATTCATTTTATCTGGATATTTATCCTTATATTATTATATTATTTAATACTATAAGTTATCATATGACACTTTTTAGGATTCACACATTTCTACACCACTCACTTCACTTACAATGTTACACCCTCGATCAACATTCCACACACACCGGAGCTGTTTTGTAATAACATCACAACAATTTATTGTATTTTTATCACTATTGTATTAAAAACCATTGTACAACCAAACGTAACCCACCTCCAAGGAGGGAACGCGGTCTTACTCAGACTATGTATACCGCCAGCTTCACTCCAGAGTCACATTCC
>NC_134793.1:63277877-63315377 GCF_046742065.1 Oratosquilla oratoria | reverse complement strand
CCGTCGAGGACCGCCCCTGCCCAGCCGCCGCCGCCGTCGAGGACCGCCCCTGCCCAGCCGCCGTCGAGGACCGCCCCTGCCCAGCCACCGACGCCGCAGCCCAGTCCCACCGCCCCGGCCTGCCCGCCGTCCCAGCGTGCCCAGCGCCCCCCCCCCCCCGGTAAGCCCAGCCCCGCCGTCCCGGGTTGTCCTGCCCGTTGACCCAGCCTGCCCAGCCCCGCCAACCCGGACTGCTCTGACCAACCCAGCTGCCCACGAACATCGCTGCATACTAATCACGTAAGCATGACGGACGATCAACAACAGGAAGTAAGTGCATTCCGCGCACCCCCTTTTTCCAACCGCGACCCAACAATATGGTTCACAATCCTCGAGTGTAACTTTAAGGCAAACCGCATTACCACCAGCCTTACGAAGTTTTCACATGCTTGTGGCCTCTTACCATCTGACGTACTCCTCCAGGTTTCAGACACCATCTCCAAGGCACCTACATCCGGTACCCCATACGAGGATCTGAAGAAAGCCGTTCTGGACCGCCTTGAGTCTTCCGAAGCTACACGCCTGCAGGAGCTCCTCTCGAAAGAAGAACTTGGAAATGAGAAACCATCCGACTTGCTGCGACGCATGAAGCGATTGCTCGGAGACAAATACGCAACATTCGACAACTCCATCTTGCGCCACCTATTCTACCAGCGCCTACCAACAACCATCCAAGGCAACCTCTTCAGCGCCAAGAACAAGCTCTCGCTCGACGAGCTAGCCACGCTCGCTGATGACTTCATGGCTTCGGTACCAGTTGCGCACCCTACCATCGCTAACCTCGCCGACCAGTCCGCAACTCAGGTGTTAACCGAGCTAGTCTCCAAACTCACCCTCCAGGTTAGCGCCCTCCAAGAGCAGGTTGCTAATCTTCAACAACGACCCCCGTCACCAAGATACTACCGCAACCGCTCCAGGTCTACATCCAGAGGAAGACCCAAGCAAACATCAGCCGTCTGCTTCTACCATCATCGCTTTGGACAAGATGCGAGGAAATGTACACAGCCGTGCACCTTCTCACCGGCACCGTTAAACAAGATGGGCGAACGCTAACGGCGCACAGCGTTCGCCAACATACATCGAAACTCTTCTTCGTATTTGATCCATTCTCCAACACCACATACCTCATAGATACCGGAGCTGAAGTCAGTGTCCTGCCTGCCACAGCAACCCAGCAATCACTGCCGCCGATGTCTTACCTCTACGCAGCCAACGGCACCAAGATACCCGTTTTCAAGAGGAAGACACTTCAGCTAGAACTCAACCTCCGCCGTTCCTTTGAGTGGACCTTCTACGTTGCAGCAGTTTCCCAACCAATCCTTGGCGCCGATTTTTTTAACCACTTCGATCTCCTGATCGATATTAAAAATCGCAAGCTCCACGACCCCCTTACATCGATGTCATCCAACGCCAGGCCAACAACCGGAGTAAGTAGCCAGTTTTCAACCATCAGTGCCGATAACAAGTTTGCTTCTCTCCTCAGGAACTTTCCTGCCTTGACACAGTCTTACTCCACGACCACGACTGTGAAACACCACGTAGTGCACCACATAGAGACTACGGGACCTCCAGTCTACGCCAAAGCCCGTCGTCTGGCTCCGGAACGCCTCAAGCTAGCCAAGGCAGAACTGGAAGCCCTCATGCGTCAAGGTATCATTCGTCCAAGTTCAAGCAACTGGTCGTCAGCTCTCCACAACGTCCCCAAAAGCAACGGCGACATCAGGCCATGCGGTGACTACCGCGCCCTTAACTCGCGAACTGTGATGGATAGGTACCCAGTTCCCAACATACAGGAGTTTTCCTCAAACCTTGCAGGAACTCGCCTATACTCCCGGATCGATCTTGTAAAAGCCTTTCATCATATTCCAGTCAACCCGCCGGACATCCCCAAAACAGCTGTCACAGCACCTTTTGGCTTGTTCGAATACGTTCGAATGCCCTTCGGCCTCAAGAACTCTGCCCAAACTTTCCAGAGATTCATGGATGAAGTCCTACGAGGCCTGCCTTTTTGCTTCACCTACATCGACGATGTGCTCATCGCCAGCCCTGACGAAGCCACGCACCAAGACCATCTGAAGCAAGTCTTTACCCGACTACAAGACTACGGCATCCACATCAACCTCGAGAAATCTGAGTTCGGTGTTCCATCCATCGAATTTCTAGGACACACCGTCACACCTTCAGGCGTCACCCCTGTCTCATCCCGCTGCGACGCCATCCAGAGTTTCCCAAAACCTACAACACAGCGCCAACTCAAGCAATTCCTTGGTATGTTAAACTTCTATAATCGTTTCATTCCAGACTGCACTCAACTGCTCCAACCGCTCTACTCCATGATCAAGCCATGCAAGAGGGGACGTTCCATCGTACTCAACTGGGACGCCGAAACTGATGCAGCTTTCATGGCAGCTAAAGAAGCACTCGGGAATGCTGCCGCCCTTAGTTTCCCTAACCCTCATGCCATCATTTCCATCTCGACAGATGCTTCAGACACAGGTGTCGGCGCAGTTCTGCAACAATACATCAACGACGCCTGGAAACCCTTCGCCTTCTTCTCAAAGAAGCTCAACAATGCCGAGAAGAAATACAGCGCCTTCGACAAGGAACTCCTAGCCATCTACAAGGCTGTCAACAGGTTCAGGTATTTCATCGAAGGGCGACAATTCCACATATACACCGACCACAAACCAATCACAACAACATTCATCCATAACAAAACAACATACTCCCCTAGACAACTACGACACATAGATTTCATCTCCCAATTCACCACAGATATTCGTTATGTTCGAGGTGAAGATAACTGCCCTGCCGACACACTCTCGCGCAACATATCTGCAGTCTCTACCTCTCTCATCGACTACGCCGCCATCGCTGCAGACCAAGCTGGTGATACCGAGCTGCAGCGATTGATGGAAAACCCCGCGTTGCAGATGAAGAAGGTACAGCTCCCTGGAACCAACACTCAGCTTTACGCCGATGTATCCACGGACACCATCCGTCCCTACTTGCCCGAGAACCACAGGTATCCCTTGTTCCGCCATTTACATGACCTCTCCCACCCAGGTATTCGAGCTTCGCAGCACATGATGTCTCACGCTTCATCTGGAGTGAAATCGCCAAAGACGTTCGACACTGGACCCGCACCTGCGTCATATGGCAAGCTTCCAAGGTCACACGCCACACCATCTTCCCTCCAGGTACCTTCCGCCCAGTCTCCACTCGACTCGAGCACGTCCACATCGACATCGTCGGACCGCTTCCCTTCTCCGACAGCTTCAGGTATATTCTTACTTGTGTAGACCGTTTTACACGCTGGCCCGAAGCAATCCCGCTTACTGACATAAGCACAGACACAGTAGCCAAAGCTTTTATAACCACCTGGATTTCAAGATTCGGTACACCACTCAGCCTCACATCCGACCGTGGTAGCCAATTTGAATCCAATTTATGGAACAAGGTTATGTCTTTGCTAGGTATCCGGCGTTTCAGAACAGCAAGCTACCATCCTCAATCCAATGGACTCGTCGAACGCTTCCACCGACAACTCAAGGCTTCACTTGCAGCAACAGCACGCGACCGCGCCAACTGGTCTACGGTGCTTCCAATGGTCCTCCTCGGAATACGCACGTCCCTCAAGGAAGACCTTGGCCACTCCTCTGCAGAACTTCTTTATGGCACTCCACTCCGCCTGCCAGGTGAGTTTCTTGCATCTGCCCCTATAACGCAGCCCTGCAGCGTTCAAGATTATGCCACTAATCTTACAGATACAATGCAGAAACTCCAGCCAGTACCACCGCGTACCTCACCCACAAGAACGTTTGTGAGCCAGGACCTCGAAGACTGCTCACATGTTTTCGTTCGCGTGGAGGGAGTAAAGAAGCCTCTTCAACAACCATACGATGGACCATATAGAGTCGTCAAGAGGACAAGGAAGAACTTGACCATCGATCGCCGTGGAACCACTGACGTCTCCATAGACCGCGCCAAGCCTGCATACCTCCTCTCGGACAACGAACAAGATCCCGTTGGACTTCCGACACCTCCGGACACACGGGCTACAAACCACAAACACACTACAAAGAAAAAACAGATATCGTTCCTCCTGCCTCGTCACTAGGGGGAGAGTTCTGTAGTGTTCTGTAGCCAACACGTGTAATTACCCCTTCAGGACTCGTGATCGCCGAGTACGGGATAAACAATAGTCACCCCTTAGAACATGCATTCAATCAATTTTATTTAATATAAATAATAATATTCATTATACCAGCTTTATTTCTTTTGTAAATAAAATAAAACATATCCCTCTGCATCCTGTAAAAAGGATATTTATATATTGTAAAAATATCTAAAATTATTGTATACTTAACGTAAGGAATCCAGAATTTCGCCAACATTTTCGTACAAAGTATCATCGCCATTTTCAATAAACAGATCAGTCATGGGATTGACTTTAAATATCCTAGCTTCCTCCAACAAGGACAATTGTAGTAACCACTACAGCCTCAATTCACGGTATATAGGTTCAACCACTACAACCTTGTCAAAAAGGATGACGGTACATTCGCAGGACGGAGCCATACTCCGTCACACCAGTAGTACACATGGACACTCCCTCACCAGACAACATCTAGAAACACAAACAACGATACTGTATCGAGAACAAGACAGAAGGAGATTAAGGATGGCAGAATCAATCTTTATTCGCCTGGATAAACCCGCCATCAATATCCTGCTACAACCTGAAGTTTAATTCCCATCATTGAGGAAACCTTACCAGCAACCTACGGGGAACCCGTTGGCGCTCTGTGGGTAGCTACGTCGACTTCCTGTCCCAGGGTTTCTTCGTGGGTACAAAATCCCCTACCATACCTCATATGTCATTCATGTTTCTTATATCAATGTGTGTATTGTAACTCTTGAAAATGACCTCTGATTGGGTCGAAAGCCGTCTATAGTAAATAATATGTACCTTGGAGATTCTATCAATACCCCTGACCTCCAACCTCCGCTCTCTGATTAGAAATATCGAGAGTACTTCTTACAAGTTGAACAATGCTACTGCTGCTGTAGACTTCAACAAAGCCTGTATTCAGATTGGTCCCCTTCCAAAATATGTATATATATTTATATATATATATATATATAAATATATATATATATATATATATATATATATGTATGTATATATATATATATATACATATATATGTATATATATATACATATATATATATTTATATATATAAGTATATATATATGTATATATGTTTATATATTAATATATATATATACATATGTATATACATACATATGCATATATATATGTATATATATACATATATATACACATATATATATAAACATATATATATATATATATATCTATATTTGTGTGTGTGTGTGTGTGTGTGTGTGTGTGTGTGTGTGTGTGTGTGTGTGTGTGTGTGTGTGTGTGTGTGTGTGTGTGTGTGTATGCGTGTGTGTGTGTGTATGTGTGTGTGTGTTTGTGTGTGTATATATATATATATATATATATATATATATATATATGTTTACAAATATATATATATACATGTCTATATTTATATTTATATATGAATACATATATATGCATATGTATATATAATATATATACATATATATATGTATATATATATACATATTTATACATGTATATATATATATATATATATATATTATACAGTATATATGCATATATATATACATATATATATTTATATATACATATGTTCGTATATATTATGAATATATATATTAATATACACACACACAGACACACACACACACACACACACACACACACACACACACACACACACACACACACACACACACACACACATATATATATATATATATATATATATTTATATATACATACATACATATATATATGTATATATACATATACATATATATATATATTTCATTGAAGAAAATAGCAATTGATGCATTGATGATCTTCTTGTGTAGAGTTTCAATACGTCTAACTATAGACTTGGCTTCAGGAGGTAAGTTTGCTATCGCAGGTCCAAAGGACATGATTCAAAATCAGAAGGGAGAAGAGTAGCGTTTTACTGGAGCTTGACGTTTCGTACACTATGTACATTTTCAAAAGCAATGACAAAAGGTCAGAATACATAGGCTTATATAGTAAAGGAGAGGATCATAGTGAACATAAAGAGAACCAATAGGAAATTGTGGTGTGAGGGAACCTATGGGAGAACAGAACGCCGTATATGGGTCAGCCAATCAGAGGCTTGGAACGATGCGTCAGGGAGTAGAGGTCATCAGTCGCGTATTAGGCTTCGGGCGAAGCACATCTCTCCTGGCGGACGGTATGACCATGAATTCCTGTGACTGAAGGTTCATGGTGGGCATGTTGGCTTGAATGAGGAGGGCCTCGAGGATCTGTAGTCGTCTTGTATCTTGAGCCTGTTCCATAACATCAGGGATCGGGAGCGCTCCTCATAAACTAGCAAAATGTTTGGCAAAACCCTTATATAACACCATGGGTTCCATTAGCGGGACACACCTAAGAAACTCAGCCGACCTAATCCGAAGGCTTGAGAATATGAACGTGTTGAACAAGAAATTAACTAGTTTTGATATAACAGCGTTGTTCACGAACGTCGCTACTGATAATGCATTGGATGCACTTCAAAAGGTAATTGATGACATAGCTGATGATACCCTCCCAGTCCCGAAGTCTGATTACCTTAAGCTAATTGCAATGTGCGTTAAGTTTGGATACTTTATTTTTAACAACACCGAATTTAAACAAACAAAAGGCCTCGCAATGGGCAGTCCATTGTCGGCTATTTTGGCCTGTCTATTTATGGAGGTATTGGAGACAGATGAATATATTAACATCATGGGTAGAGGTACCACTTGGCTCAGGTACGTAGATGACATACTTGTAATAGTACCAAAAGACACCAATATTGAAAACAAGATAAGAAGACTTAACGCAATTCATACGGACATCCAGTTCACAGTTGAACAAGAGAAAGAATGCAAACTGCCTTTTCTAGACACATTAATACACAGAGGCCATAATCATTTAACATTTTCGGTATACAGGAAGCCCACCAATAGGGATGATTTTATTCACTATTTCTCAGCCCACAGTAGAAGAGTTAAAACTGGTGTCCTGATAGGTTTCTTCCTCAGAGCCTATCGTATATGTAGCAAAGAGTTCCTTGAAGACGAATTAACATACATTAAAGACACATTCAAAAACTTGAGATACCCAGGAGGCCTAATAAATAAAACAAAACACAAAGCGAAGAAAATCCACGAGAAATCAAACGCCCGATCCAACGGACCAAACGTCCAGGCATCCGGACCAATCGTCCATCCAATAACGAAAGATCATGTCACGCCACATTTCATAACTGTACCTAATTCTAAGATCACCGAGCATATTGATAGGTATTTATTGAAAGGTGGGATAAAAATTGCTAAGGCTTCCTCTAATAAAATAGTAAAAATGTTTAAAGACCACACTGATAATCACAACAACCTCAGTGTGATTTATCGCATCCCATGTAACGGCTGTCCCCTAGCATACATCGGTGAATCAGGTCGAGGGATTGAAAAAAGACTAAGCGAACATAAAAATGATTTAAGAGCACACAGGACATCTAACTCACTTGTTCGCCACCTCGATCAGTGCAGCAACCTACCTGATTGGGACAAAGTCAAGATCTTACATAGGGGACTACAGAAGAAAATGAGAAAGACGGTGAAAGCTGCTCATATAAATACCCAAATGAACAACAACGATAGAGAAGGATTTATATGCCTTTCCAAAGCAGCTAGTCTCCTAATAATCAACGCTCTGGAAAAGACCTGACACTCGAAGCTTGGCGAGTTCCTCCCACAGCAATTATAAAATATGTGATCACGATGTAACATAGCGAGTCCTCTGAAGAAGGTCATAGTGACCGAAACGTTAGGACGTATTCTAGAAGCCCATCTTCATTTACCCTTCCCCACCTATCACTCTCTCATTTGTCTAAAACAATTTCTAAATATATATACAGTATATGTATGTACATATATATGTGTGTGTGTGTGTATGTGTGTGTGTGTGTGTGTGTGTGTGTGTGTGTGTGTGTGTGTGTGTGTGTGTGTGTGTGTGTGTGTGTGTGTGTGTGTGTGTGTGTCTGTGTTTGTGTGTGTGTGTGTGTGTGTGTGTGTGTGTGTGTGTGTGTGTGTGTGTGTGTGTGTGTATGTGTGTGTATGTGTGTGTGTATTTGTGTGTGTGTATTTTGTGTGTGTGTGTGTGTGTGTGTGTGTGTGTGTGTGTGTGTTTGTGTGTGTGTGTGTGTGTGTGTGTGTGTGTGTGTGTGTGTGTGTGTGTGTGTGTGTGTGTGTGTGTATTTGCGTGTTTGTATATATATATATATATATATATATACATATGTATGTATATATATCAAATCTTAAGAAAAATACTGAACAAAGGCCTGTTTCATAGCATTCTATGATTCACACGACCACGCCATCTTTTGTCACGTCACTCCTGCAAACTTCTCTATTGCGTCTCTCCACGTTCTTTCTGTTCTCTCCTTTTCCACGCGTCCCATCTCGCGGTGTCGACTCATTAGCACACTTGCTCCATTGCTCAAAAGTCGTTCGTGCTAACTTACCTGCCGATTTCCTTTTACTCTCTTTTACCACCTCCACAATATTTTTCACCCTATACTTTCAATTTTCGTGTTGAACATTATTTTGGGTTTACTCTTTTAAACCTCCTTTGGGACTTTTCTTGTTCAGATCACTCAATATATCTTGCACGTCTTCTGCTCATTCTGAAACAAGAATAATGTCATCCGCAAATCTGAGGGGGTTCAAATATTTGCCATTAATTTTTAAGTCTTTTTCTTCCCAACTCAACTTTCTGAAAATATCTTCCAAGCAAGATGTACATAAATTGGGTGGAAATGTATCGCCTTACCGTACTCCTTTCTCGATTTTGGTATTTTCTATATCTTTATGTAATCGAATTACATCGGTACCTTTCGCATAAATATTTTCTATATCCCTTACGATATTTGTTTCTACCCTGCTTGCGTAGTGAGTTTAGTATTGCTAATCTCACCTCCCTGCCAACAGGTTTCTGATGACATATCTTTTTGATGTCATCTCATTCATTATATTTGGTGAAGCCCTATATATCTATAGTGTTCCCAATGGTCTACGCCGTCATTATGACAGCAACCCATATATCTATAAGGAATTTCCCTATTCGCCATCGGGGATGTGCCATTTAGCAGTGGGTCCTACGAATGTGTGTTCGAGCTGCTCTTTGTCTTCTTTTTCTTACAAAACCTGTTCGATATGGATGACTTTCCCGAGATTTCCTCTCAGTCGACATAGGTTTCGTAGTCATTAAAGATACTCAAACCTATCCACTACGTCAAGGTGTCAACTCTCGGATAGAATATATATATATATATATATATATATATATATATATATATATATATATATATATATATATATATGTATGTATATAATCACGAAGAAACCACAGTCGGAATAAGAGGAAACTTTAGAAGAATGAGTAACTTCTATATTTCGGCTAATAGCTATAGCCCTCTTCAGGAAAGTACAGATTACAAGAATTTGCAGAGACATAAGTACAATGAGATGTGAGCAGAAGGGGAACACGCAGAGCTAAAACAGGACGACCCGTCACGCAGGGCGGAGTCGGAGGTGAGGGGATGTGTGGGTGGAGGTGTGAGTTCATGAGTGAAACGGGCGGGAAGCAGGGTCAGGAGGGTGATAATTCTTAACCAAGAGACTCACAGCTAGCCGTGAGATTATGTCCGGGGACCATTGACCTTTGGAGATGTTTAAGTTCGGACATTCTTCGATTAAGGCTAATTCAACAATTTTTCTTCTAAAACTACAGTTGGACTTGAACAAAATTTTGGCCTTGTCCCAGCCAAGACTGTGATTTTTGGTACTGACGTGTTGGAACACAGCGGAATTTTCTTGGGCATACCTAATGGATCTTATGTGCTCCATTAACCTGGTTTTAAGATCCCTTTCGGTCTGACCAAGGTACATTAAATCACAAGGAAGGCCATACACTCCTGGAGACTCTTTTCCCTTCAACCTTTGATGAACATTAACAATTTGTTTGTTAACCGTGTTAGGATAATGGTAGGCAACTGTGAGACGCTTGTTGGGAATTAATTTAAAAGAAGAACTGATGGAGTCACAATATGGGATTTTGAAAACATCTTTGAAAGAGGGTTGTGTGGTGGGAACTGAATTTTTAAGGTGGCTGGCCCTAGCCTTGCTGAGGGCTTGATCCAAGAACCAGAACGGGTATGCCAAATTCAAAAGTTGCCTTTTGATGAGGTCAATCTCCCGGCCCAGGAATCTAGGGCTACAAATCCTAAAAGCTCTCAAGAAAAGGCAGGAGGCAACATTCTTCTTGACTTTGTCGGGATGGTTGCTAAAAAAGTGGAGATAGCTACCTGAATGGGTGGGTTTTCTATAAACTATAAAAAAATATTCTCCATCAATCCCTCTAATCAAAATGTCTAGGAAAGGGATCTGATGACATTCTTCACATTCTGTCTTGAATTTGAAGTTTGGGGATAAATGGTTCAACTTGTCCAGAAATGCCTCGAACGCACCCCACCTATCATCCCACGCTGAGAAAATGTCATCAACGTAGCGGAACCAAATCATCTCAGGTGGTTTGATGGTGGGTAACAGAGTGCACTCAAAGTACTCCATGTACAAGTTTGCCAAAGCAGGAGATAAATTAGAACCCATGCTGCAACCGAATTTCTGTCTAAAAATTGGCCCTAGAAAGAAAAGACATTGGAGGAAACACAAAGGCGAACTAGATCAATGATTTTGTTGACTGGAAGAGGAAAATTGTCCTGGAACGGTTGCAGTCTGGTTTCTAAAAATGAAAGAACATCATCAACACTAATGTTAGTAAAGAGAGAGGTTATGTCAAGACTGAGTAACTTGGCATCCTGTATATTAACATTCTTAATTTTGGAAATGAAATCTGAGGAGTTTTTAATGTGAGAGTTGGAAATTTGGCCAACAAAAGGTGACAAAAGGTCTGAGAACCATTTAGAAAGTTTACTTGTACAGGAGCCTCGATTGGAAATAGTGGGCCTCAATGGAATGTCTGCTTTATGAACCTTCGGAAGACCATAAAAGTAGGGGAGCTTGGGGTTTGTGACTGTTTGTGCACGACTAATAACACTTCAATTTCCTTCTATAATGTTAGTCTCGTAATCCACTCGCCACAAGGCCCCATGCCTTCGTTACGTCAGTTGCACTCACTTCCTAGTTCATCTTATTCAGTAGGCCCCATGCCTTGTACTTCTCATACTTCAGTCAAGTCCTTAGGTTAAGTAAAGTTACCTTATTTTCTTCTTTTTCTTCTCTCTCTCTCTCTCTCTCTCTCTCTCTCTCTCTCTCTCTCTCTCTCTCTCTCTCTCTCTCTCTCTCTCTCTCTCTCTCTCTCTCTCTCTCTCTCTCTCTCTCTCAATCCCCATATCATACGCCAAGCCACCTTCGTCTGACGTCACTCATTTTTCTCATCCAATCTCCTCTTACTTCTCAAATAAGTGCCACTCCTTATGGGCGTGACTTTAAATCCATGCACCAATAATTTTTCTCCTCCTCCACCTTTTCCTCCAATCCGGAAGGCTGTTACATTGTCACAAGCAATACCGTTTACCTCAGCATTTGTCAAACGGAAATAGCTTTGCGTTTACACATTTGTTACATTAGCATATTCTATCGCCTCTCCAACCATTGTTTATAAACAGTCAACTCCAAGATAACACGAGTCTGACTCAGCTATTCCCTGTCGCCTGTCGGCCGTTGTTTTCATAACAACTGATCTTGGATTAGCATTCGTTCTCCATCTACCTAATTTTCTGCCTCCATCTACCGGCCTATTACAGGGCTCGGCAGCTACCGTTGGTTGTCCCGACCAATTTCTTATTTCCCTCTTTCAGGGCTTGATAATATATACTTGGAATTCATCCTAATAAGCTAATCTACCATTGCGTAAAATTGTATCAATTATATATTAAGGATATAAGCAACCCTCCAAAATGCAGAATTTATGCAATTAATGGTGAATGTTAGAATAATGCATAATACATATTAGAATAATACATGGTAATCAACATGCATGTCTAAATAATAAATCAAATAAATTGCAAACAAAATAATTTGCAAACAGATTGTTTTAAAAGAATTTTTTTTTAATCAGCCGTAATCGAAGAATGTTCGAACTTAAACATCTCCAAAGGTCAATGGTCCCCGGACATAATCTCACGACTAGCTGTGAGCCGCTTGGTTAAGAATTATCACCCTCCTGACCCTGCTTCCCGCCCGTTTCACTCATGACCTCACACCTCCACCCACACATCCCCTCACCTCCGACTCCGCCCTGCGTGACGGGTCGTCCTGTTTTAGCTCTGCGTGTTCCCCTTCTACTCACATCTCATTGTACTTATGTCTCTGCAAATTCTTGTAATCTGTATTTTCCTGAAGAGGGCTATAGCTATTAGCCGAAATATAGAAGTTACTCATTCTTCTAAAGTTTCCTCTTATTCCGACTGTGGGTTCTTCGTGATTATTATTTACAAATGTGCAACAACATTTTGTCTAAGTGATTTTACGCCCACGATGGAGACATCTCTTCCTCTTCACCTTTTGTTCAACCGCCATCCAGGACTGAAACAAGCTTTCAGAAAGTTTGAATCGTCACTCATCGCCAGCAAAAAGAGGAAAAATCAAAAAGTGTTTTTGTCAGACTGCTTGGCTGAACAGGTGTGCCCAAACACTTTCAGGTTCCTTACCGCACCTCCCTGGGCTACAACTTTCTTTCGTTCCTCAGCGGCTTTTTGTCAGAAAGAGTGCGTTTTTCCGTAGTGATGTCCATAACATGCCCTCTGGGTACCTTAGGTTCTTGAATGCAGCGGTTATGTATTTAATTTCTTCTTATAGATACTCTTCGCTGCATATTCTTAGAGCCCTAAGATAAAACCTAAGGTACCCAGAGGGCATGTTAGGGACATCACTACGGAAAGCCATTAAAATCAGACAGAGGAAAGAAAGTGAAGAGAGGACAGATTTACAATACCTTGTGGTTCCTAACTCTAGCCTCTCTCACATGCTTTCCAAAACGTTGAGACAGACAGGACTTATCATAGTAAGTGACACAGGGAAGAACATAGGACATTTGATCACAAGCAAAACCAAGACGAACCGTGACAATAGCATCGTATACAAAATTCCCTGCAATGGATGCGACAGTGCACACTTTCTCTATAACTCAAAGCACACCAAAATCGTAATAATTATATATATATATATATATATATATATATATATATATATATATATATATATATATATATATCAATTAACACCACAGTCGGACGAAAGAAAAAGTTGCGTAAGCGGAACTATATATTTCGATTGCTACCTGCAATCCTCTTCAGTAGTACAAAGTGGCAGGGAGGAGGCTATCTTAAGTAGCAACCTCTTACAAAAGAAAGGGAACATGAGAAAATAAAGAACATCACTGCCCCAACCCTAGTTGACCTGAGGCTGACACGAGGTCGGGTCAGGGGGAGGGGGAGGAAGTTTGTTGACAATATTTTTGGTGATGAATAGTCCTGAAATGATGTCTGGGGTCCATTGACCCTTGGAAATATTCATCGTGGGCAGATAATCAATTAATGTTGATTCCACCATTTTCTTTCTGAACCCACACCCTGATTTATAAATGAGATCAGATTTCTCCCAGTCCATCCGGTGATTAAATTTATTAACGTGTTGAAACACTGCTGAATTTATTTGGCCATATCTAATCGACCTTTTGTGTTCATTTAATCTTGTCGGTAGGTCTCTTCCCGTCTGGCCAATGTATGAAAGGTTACAATCTTTACATGGAAGGGAGTAAACACCTGGGATATGTTCTTCCTTCAACCTCTGGTGAACATTAACAACTTTTTTATTAATAGTATTAGGGTAGTTATGAATTAAATTTACTTTCTCTTTGGGAAGAAACTTGGACAATTGACTGATGGACTCTGAGAAGGGGATGACTAGGGGATTTTGTCTCTCTTTCTTTAACTTAGTGGAAGGGTGTTTGAAAAAACTTGCTCTGGCTTGACTAAGGGCTTTATCCAGAAACCAATGAGGGTAGGCTAATTTTGTTAATTGGGACTTGATGAAAGTTAAATCGTGTTCTAAAAATTGGGGGCTACAAATCCTAAAGGCTCGGAGAAAAAGTCCCGAAGCTACACTCCTTTTAATGTGATCTGGGTGATGACTGAAGAAATGGAGGTAACTACCTGAATGAGTGTTCTTTCTAAAAACAGTAAAGGCAAGCTTATTCCCATTCTTCATGATTAAGATGTCTAAAAAGGGGATTTTGTCATCTTTTTCCCATTCCACTTTGAACTTGATGTTGGTTGTTAAATTATTAAGTTTATCTAGAAAAATATCAAAGGGACCCCAACTCTCATCCCAAAGAGTGAAAATATCATCAACGTTTCTTAACCAAATCATACCTGGGGGTTTAATTGTTGGAAGAAGAACACTCTCAAAGTATTCCATGTAAAGATTAGCCAGAACAGGAGAAAGATTCGAACCCATGCTACAACCAAACTTTTGCCTGAAAAAACAATTTTGAAAGGAAAAGACATTAGATGACACGCAGGTGCGTACAAGAGCAATGATTTTGGAAACCGGAAGGGGGAATTTGTCTTGGAATGGTTGTAGCTTAGTTTCTAGAAAGGACAAAACATCATCAACACAAATGTTCGTAAATAATGAGATAATATCAAGACTTAATAAGCGACGGCCTACTATGTTAATCTCCTTTATTTTCTGGATGAAATCTTCTGAATGTTTCAAATGGGAATTGGAAAATTTGCCCACAAATGGTGATAATAAACCCGCAAGCCATTTAGAGAGTTTGCTGGAACAAGAACCCCTGTTGGAAATAATGGGCCTTAATGGGGTACCCTCTTTATGTAACTTGGGGAGGCCATAAAAATAAGGGAGCTTGGGAGTAAAAACTTTAAGTTTGGACACTTGTTCACTAGTGGTGATCTTACGAACTTGCTTATTAAAAGAGGCAGCCATGTCTTTTAAGGGGTTTTTGGTGAGTTTCTCGTATGTATTTTGATCATTAAGAAGCTCCATAGCTTTTTCAACATACGAGTCTAGGTCTAAAACAACTACTTTACCCCCTTTATCTGCCTTGGTGATAATTATGTTATTTAGTTTTTTTAATTCTTCTATACCCATTTGGTAACGTTTGGGTAGACCATTGTTGTCCTTGAAACAATCTGAAATGCCGTTCAAGAGCATATACATATATATGCACATATATATATATACATATATATATATATATATATATATATATATATATATATATATATGATGTAAGCGGAATAGGAAACACAGGAGTCTTAGTATTGAGTTTATTCCTGACTAGTTTCGCAGGTATGCTTTTTCGAAGGAATATGTGTATAAACGGGCTGTGGGCATTATATACATGGGGTGGACCTCACCACCTCTCCGAGTTACCATAGTTGGTGACGAATGTGAACATCACATTGTGGCTAACGTAACAATGAAGAAATTTTTACAATTAAATATGATAAGACTAATAACAAAGAAATTATTAATACTATTTGTTACTATTTATTTTCAACACTATTATTATTATCATTGTTATTATAACTATTATTTATTTATTATTACTATCATTATATATATTTATAATTTTATCATTACATTTTTATTATTACCATCATTATTATTATTACTTTCATTATCTTTATTATTATTATTGTTATTGTTAATGTTACTATTATTATTTAAATATTTAATTTTTCGTTTTTATTATCATTGTTATCACTATTATTGTCATAATTACTATTAATAATTTTTATTTCTTGGTTATTAGTATTATCATTTTTATTATTTTTATTTCTATTATCATTATTACTTTTATTTTATTTTATTGTTATTATTTTCATTATTATTATTATTACTTCGACTGTATTGCTATTATCATTTTTGTTATTATTGTTAATATTATCATTTAAATATTTATCTTCATTGTTATCATTACTATTGTTACATTTCCTTTAATAATTTCTTTGTTATTAGTGTTATCATATTTAATTGTAAAAATTTCTTCATTGTTACGTTAGCCACAATGTGATGTTCACATTCGTCACCAACTATGGTAACTCGGAGAGGTGGTGAGGACCACCCCATGTATATAATGCCCACAGCCCGTTTGTACACATATTCCTTTGAAAAAGCATACCTGCGAAACTAGTCAGGAATAAACTCAAGACTAAGACTCCTGTGTTTCCTATTCCACTTACATCAACCTGTCAGAATGTCTCAACATATATATATATATATATATATATATATATATATATATATATATATATATATATATATATGTGTGTGTGTGTGTGTGTGTGTGTGTGTGTGTGTATGTATGTGTGTGTGTGTGTGTGCGTGTGTGTGTGTGTGTGTGTGTGTGTGTGTGTGTGTGTGTGTGTGTGTGTGTCTGTGTCTGTGTGTGTATTATATATATATATATGTGTATATATATATATATATATATATACATATATGTATATATATATGCATATGAACAGGTCCTCATTTTTATTAGATATTTAAAAGCTGGCTCGATTTAACATCGCAATTTTCTTGAAGCTTGTCATCTCGCTGGAGTAAGCAGCCTGATCCTTCATTTCTGAAGCTGAAGCTCGTTCATCAACGTCCTCCCTAATGGAAAGGTCTACGCAGGCGGGAGGGCCAACGCGCGGCGGGCGCTTGCTAAGTAAACAAATCAATATGTTGCCCTGACGTGCCATGACCTGAGGAGCTGACAAAGCCGATTGCATTACAGATGGAATATTGTAATTACCCCGACGCAAGGGTCCCCGTGTTCTAAAAAGGGGAGAGGGTTATGAGAGAGAAAGATGGAGAGAGAGAGAGAGAGAGTGTCATCCGTGCGGGCTCCAGACGTTAGGTCACAGTCGCAGGGTTACATTTCATCTGTTAGTATTTTGCTTATTTCTTGACAGATAAAATTGTCAAGTTTATATAAGCCCTTGTGTAGGTTGGCATTTTTATCACTGGTGGTATGGATTAAAATGCCAACCTACAGAAGGTCTTATATAAACTTGACAATTTCATCTGTCAAGAAATAAGCAAAATAATAACAGGTAAAATGTAACCCTGCGACTGTGACCTAATGTCGCCCCACCCTCATTAGTGGACGCATTGAACCTTGCGACCTGACTTGACCGCCTTCCAGGAGGTAAATGTCCTCTACCCTTATGTAAACTGTCCTTGTTCCTTTCTCATGTATATATAATCTATGTATTTCTATTAACTATGTACTTTTTGCACTGAAGATGTAATATGCGAAAGCGCTCTGCTTCGTTAATTTATTTTTACAAGTGGCCTACTTTGCATATATATATATATATATACATATATATATGCATATATATAATATATATATATATGTATATATACACATATATATATACATATATATATATACATATATATATATATATATGTATATATATGTACATATATATACATATATATATAAATATATTTATATATATATATATGTATATATATGCAAAATAACTACAGGAGAAAGGAAACTTGTAGACAGTAAGTACTTTCGTATATTACATCTTCAGACTAAATGACAGAGATACAGAGTTGGGTTTAAATATAAGTATCAGGTGCAACCATAGGGGGGAAGGGGGGAGACAATACAATGTGAGGAGGGGGGATGACCTCACCCCTATCGACCTGACCAACACATAAGGCTCAATCTGGCGGAAAAATCTCGGTGACCATTTGGGTTACCAATTTATCACATTTAAAATGACCATAACTTAAGTTTACATTTTTGTCAGACGTGCCTGATATTGAGCAGGATTCTATTATATTTGTATACCCGTCTGGGGTATTGGTTGCTTGTTATTGTGGCAAAGTAGCATGCAGTCGATACTTTAGGGTCTATATGGGGCGCCCCTACGGACCAGAGCCACACATCATTTTGTCTATGATAGAAGAAATTCTGTTCATAGAGAAATGATGACACTTTTATACTACGACTGTCCCTCCGTTATGCTATCCCCCAACCCCTTGTTGCTGTCCTGTACCATTTCTCTGAGTATTCTCTTTCTGATTGGGGGAATTCCCTGTGGTGGGGGAAAAGAATACTGCCACCAAGTTTTCCCACTTGGATCGTAAGAGGCGAGAAGAAAGGGACTAGGCATCCTTCTCCCTGTAGCCCCAAGGGGCAAATTCCTAAAAATCAAAGGAAAGGCATAAGGGGTGCTGGAGGGCCTCGGGCCAGCACCCTAAGGTTTGGGTCTTTTAATGTGCGTGGATGTGGTACAGATGAGAGTAAAAGGGAAGAGATAGGTAGTATGTTTGTGAGAAGAAAGTTGGATGTGTTGGCTTTGAGTGAAACTAAGTTGAAAGGGAAGGGTGAGTGTAAGTTTGGGAGTGTAAGTGGGAGGTTATCAGGAGTGAAGAGAGGGCGAGGGAGGGAAGGGGTGGCTATTCTAGTAAGTGAGGAGATAGGTAAAGGGGTAGTGGAGTGGAAGGAGGTTTCCTCAAGGATAATGTGGATGAAGGTGAAACTGGGAAAGGAGATGTGGGTTTTTGTAAGTGCATATGGGCAGGGCAGTGAGAAGAACATGGAAGAAAGGGAGGCCTTTTGGATAGATTTAAATGAGTGCATAGAGGGTTTAGGAAGAAATGTCAATGTAATAGTACTGGGAGACCTTAATGCTAGGGTGGGAAATGGTCCAATCGATGGAGTGGTTGGGAAGTGTGGAGTTCCAGGAAAGAATCGTAGTGGAGAGTTGATGGTGGAATTGTGTCTAGAAAGAGAGTTGATGATAGCAAATACAGTGTTTCGGAAGAAAGTCAAGCATAAGTACACATGGGAGAGGGTGGTGGAGGGAAGGGTGGTAGATAGAGCGCTAATGGATTATGTAGTGGTAAATAGGATTATGATAGGAAGAGTTAAGGATGTACATGTGCTAAGGGGAGAGGGTGGGGTAATATCAGATCATTTTTTGGTGGAAGGTAAGCTGAGAGTGGAGGATAGATGGAGAAGGAGGAAAGGGACAAAAGGTAGGGAGGTTCTTAGAGTGAACTCCTTGAATGAAAAGGAAAAGGAGAAGGAGTACGAAAAGAAGCTGAAGGAGGAGTGGGAGGGAGTAAAGGATAGAGCAGAGATGGGTGTGGAGGAGGAATGGGGATGGTTCAAGGAGGGAGTCTTAAAGTGTGCAAGGATGGTGTGTGGAACAAGAAGGACAGGGGGAAATAGAAGAAAGGGTAGTGAATGGTGGGATGAGGAAACAAAGAAGGCTGTAGAAGAGAAGAAGCGAGCATTCACAGATTGGTTACAAAAGAGGACAGGGGAGTCATATGAGACGTACAAAGAAAAGAAAAGAGAACTAAAGCAAAAGGTAAAGGAGGCAAAGAGGAGAGCAGATGTGAAATGGGGTAGGAGTATGACAGAAAATTTTGAAAGTAATAAAAAGATGTTTTGGAAAGAAATTAAGAGAGGAAGAGGAGGCGAATCAAGTAGGGAAGAAAAGGTAAAAGGTACAGATGGAGAGTTGATAATGGAAGAGATGGCAGTGAGGGGAAGATGGGCAGAATATTTTAGGGAGTTGCTGAATGTGAAGGAGGATAGGGAAGGAAAGATAGCTGCAGTGGGAAATGCGAAGAAAATGAGAGTGATGAGTGAGGAGAATGGAGGAGAAATAAGGAAGGATGAGGTGAAGGCAGCTGTAAAGATGATGAAAGCAGGTAAGGCACCTGGTCTGGATGGATGTCATGCAGAATGTCTGAAAAAGGGAGGTGCAGTGATGGTGGACTGGTTGGTGAGGTTATTTAATGTTTGCTGGAGAGAGGGTAGAGTACCGGAGGACTGGAGTAGTGCCTGTATAGTTCCTCTTTACAAGGGAAAAGGGGACAAATGTGAATGTAGTAAGTTCAGAGGGATTAGCCTGTTGAGTGTAGTAGGGAAGGCTTATGGGAGGATCTTAATTGAGAGGATTAGGAGAGGAACAGAGGGAGTAATTGGTGAGGAACAGTGTGGATTTAGGACGGGTAGAGGTTGTGTAGATCAGATCTTTGTGGTAAGACAGATATGTGAGAAAGCTATAGGAAAGGGGAAGGATATTTTTTGGGCTTTCATGGATCTGGAAAAGGCTTATGATAGGGTAGACAGAAAGGCACTGTGGGAGGTTATGCAGATTTACGGGATAGGAGGAAAGCTTTTGGGAGCTGTCAAGAGTTTTTATGAGAGTAGTAGAGCATGTGTTAGGATTAGAAATGGAGAGAGTGAGTGGTTTGAAGTAAAGGTGGGACTTCGTCAAGGATGCGTTATGTCGCCCTGGCTGTTCAACTTATACATGGATGGGGTGGTGCGAGAGGTGAATGCTAGGGTAGTGAGACAGGGATTGGAGATGGTTAAAGAAAATGGAGAAAAGTGGGAGGTGAGCCAGCTGTTGTTTGCGGACGACACTGCGCTTGTGGCAGGGTCAGAGGAGGGATTGAGGAAGCTGGTGGCAGAGTTTGGGAGAGTATGTGATAGAAGAAAGCTAAAGATAAATGTGGGTAAAAGTAAGGTGATGAGATGTACAAGGGGTGAAAGTGGCAGTAGACTGGAAGTGAACATTAAGGGAGAGCGACTGGAGGAAGTGGATAGTTTTAGATACTTGGGTGCAAGTGTAGCAGGAAAAGGTGGAGTGAAGGTGGAGGTAGAATGTAGATTGAGAGAAGCGAGTAAATGCCTTGGTGGTTTAAAGAGTGTAATGAGGAATAGACATTTGGGAATGGATGCGAAGAGGAGACTGTATGAAGGAGTGATTGTGCCAACAGCACTGTATGGGGCAGAAACGTGGAACATAAGAGAAGAAGAGAGAAGGAGTTTGAATGTGTTTGAGATGAGGTGTCTGAGAAGTATGGTGGGGGTTACTAGGCTAGATAGAGTGAGAAATGAGGAGGTGAGGAGGAGAACAGGGGTGAAAAAGGATTTGGGAGATAGGGTTGATGAAAGAATATTAGGATGGTTTGGACACATGGAAAGAATGAGTGAAGAAAGATTAGTAAAAAAGGTATGGAAGGCAGATGTGGAGGGAGTGAACATGAGGGGACGTCCTAGGATGAGGTGGATGGATGGGGTGAAGGGGGCTTTGGGGAAGAGGGGAATGTCTGTTGAGGAAGGAAGGGAGAGGACGGAAGACAGAGGTGAGTGGAGAATGGTTGTATATGGATGATGTTGTGACTGCATGAGGAGGAATGGGCGGGGAAGTGGGGGGTGGGGTAGTATGTGTGAGTAAATTTTGACGCAGCCCGAAGGGATTTCTCCCCGTCCTCGCCTTATATGCAAAGGGGGACGGAGAGGGGGGGTCGCCGATTAAATGAAGCGGCCTCACTGTGGATGTACTGTGTCTTGCGACACTGCTTCTGACCCAGGGCGGTGGGCAGGGTGCAGGGATGACCCGTCATCCAGGAGGTGCTCAGATGAGAGGAAGGGTGGGAGGGGTGTGGAGTGTATTTAGGGATGAAATGGGTGGGAGTGTTTTTATGCCTTTCCCTTTTTGGCTACCTCCCTTGGAAGGGGGAAAAAGCCTTGGTATATGTATGTATGTATGTTGTAGGCTTTTTCTCTTAGCTAAAATTGTTGTCTTAGACCAATCAATATGATGGTTGTATAATGCTTTATGTTGGAATAACGCATTATTTTCCTGGGCAGATCTCACACTATATCTATGTTGGGAAATCCTTGTTTCCAAGTTTTTCCCAGTTTGTCCAATATAAAATTCATTACAATCTTGGCAAGGAACCTTATAGACCAAACCAATGTTGTTATGAGGGCTGTTCTTAATTAAAGTTTTCTTAATGGTATGGTCATATTTAAAAGCTACTTTGATATCCAATTTTTTTGAGTAGGTTAACAATACTAAGAAAATTTTCATGAAAAGGAAGAACAAGTGTATTAAGATGTTTATGGTTTCCTTGTTCTTGATTGCAGGTTTTGTGAAAGCGTTTCTTGGCGTTGTTGTGACATTGATTAAGAATATGAGTAGGATATTTGAACTTTTTCCCAATATTCCGGATAGTTCTAAATTTATCATCAATAAATTCAGGATCTAAAATCCTTTAAGCTCTCAATTACATGGAAATAAAAACTGATCTTTTTACATTGATGTGGTGATTAGAATAAAAATTAACATAGGAAAGAATATTGGTAGGTTTTCTATAGACTTTTGTTTTCAGAGTACCATTATCTCTAATTATTTCAACATCTAAAAAGGGCAAACTGTTGTTATTTTCTGTTTCAAGAGTGAAGTTAATGGAGGGTACCAGTGAATTTAGATTAACAAGGAAATCATCAATAGATAGGTTATTAGGCCAGAAACACAAAGCATCGTCTAAATATCTGAACCAAATAATTTTTTCATCTTTAATAGTTGGTAATAAATATTTTTCAAAATATTCCATGTAGATGTTAGCTAAAACCGGTGAAAGAGGATTTCCCATAGCCATCCCGAAAGTCTGTGTGTTATATTTTCCCTCGAAGACAAAAGAATAATTATCTACACACAGACTTATTAATTTTATAAATTTTCTACAAGGGATACCATACTTACTGTCTACAAGTTTCCTTTCTCCCGTGGTTATTTTGCATTTTTGTATCACGGTGATGTGATTACTTGCACACACACACACACACACACACACACACACACACATATATATATATATATATATATATATATATATATATACATACATACATATATATATATACATATATATATATGTATGTATATATATATACATTATATAGATGTATATATATATACATACATATATATACATATATATATATATATATATATATATATATGTACATATATGTACACATATATAGATGTATATATATACAAATATATAGATGTATGTATGTATATATATATATATATATATATATATATATACATATATATATATATATATATATATATATACAACACTGAATGGGTCCTAGTGACTAGAGATACATTTTTATCAACCATAATGCACTTTAATTCTAAACAATCAGCATCGAAAGAACCGTGGAGGCACATGCAGGGATTGAAACGTGGTACGCTCGAGGACTCGAAGCAGCGGTTAGCACGTTACCAGTGTTCTTAGTGACTTAACCACTACACCATCAAGAGAGATGGTGTAGTGGTTAAGTCACTACAAGCACTGGTAACGTGCTAGCCGTTGGTTCGGGTCCTCGGGCGTACCACGTTTCAATTTCTGCACGTGGCTCCACGGTTCTTCAGATGTTGATGGTTTAGAATTAAAGTGCATTGTGGTTAATAACCACATACGCACACACACACACACACACACACACACACACACACACACACACACACACACACACACACACACACACACACACACACACACACACACACACACACACACACACACACACATATATATATATATATATATATATATATATATACATATATATATACATATATATATATATGTATATATATATATATAGTCTATATATCATAAAAGGTCTATATATATATATACATATATATATATATATATATATATATATATATATTGCTAGTTGAAAGCAATGAACTCATCAAACAACTTGTATCGTCACCGTCATTACCATATATGTACGGTTTAATTAAAATTCACAAAATCAATAATCCAGCTAGACCCATCATTTGCTCTATTGGTTCTTGCACTTACAAATTGTCCAAGTGGTTGGTGTCGCTATTAAACCCTCTTGTAGGTACTATTTGCCATTCTCATATAAAAAAAAAATTGATCTCATCAAAAAGCTATCTGGTCAAAATCCATCCTTTGATTTTAATCTTGTTAGTTTTGATGTTACTAGTTTATTCACTCGAGTTCCCGTTTTAGATTTGTTAATATATTTAGAAGATGAATTGAAAAAGTATGATATGTCTCTCCCGGTCCATACAATAATCAGTCTCATTAAGTTATGTGTTTTAGATTCAAAATTTGAATTGAATGGTAAATTTTATGAGCAAAATTTTGGAATGGGAATGGGGAATCCTTTATCTCCTGTTTTAAGGAACTTGTATATGGAATTTTTTGAAAGAGATATTTTGCCTAAAATTATTCCTAAGCCATTTGGCATAGACATGTTGACGATATATTGTGTATGTGGGCTATTGACCAACCTTTATACAATTTTTTATTAAAGTTAAACAGTTTGGTACCATCAATTAAATCTACAAAAGAAATTGAACAGAACAATTGTCTGCCCTTTTTGGATGTGATGATTTTATGATTCGGTAATAAGTTTAAATGAGATGTTTCCAGGAAACCTACCAATGTCCTTTCTTATATTCATTATTATTCTTATCACCACCTTAAGACTAAAGTATCAGTATTCACTTCAATGTTTCTAAGGGCCTTTAGAGTTTGTTGCCCAGAATTTTTAGACCAAGATATTGAAACCATTTATAACATTGGTAATAAATTGAAATATCCAAATTACTAATTGACGTAGCTCAAAACACAGTAAAGAAATATTTATATAGTCTTACTCATAATCAGCAATTCAGTTTTAAGAATATTGTAACCCACCATTTTCATCAAAATTTTGTTAGTTTAACTAGTATTTTTAATAAATTTGGTGTCCAATTTGTCTTTAAAGATAACAACACTGTTAGAACCAGGTTGATTAAAATTCTACCTGCTTGTAATGAAGGCTGTGTTTATAGTATCCCTTGCCAAAATTCTAACTTTAATTATATTGGACAAACAAGCAAGGATTTAAAATTGAGAATAAACCAATATAAATATAACATCAGAACAGGGCAAGTTTCAAGTGGGTTGTTTTTGCATTTAAGGGATTTTAATAATTGGGATAACACAAAAAAAAAAAATTTAAGTAAGGATATTAAGGAGAGGAATATCATAGAATCATGTTATATAAAAGCTTCATTTGAGAACAACATGAATATGAGTATTGGAATGTATAAACTAGATAACTTTATAACATACAAAACTGTTTACAGTAGACGGCTCAAACGTCCGGCAGTGATGAGAGAGTGAAGTCATAATGGACTTGTCCTAATTCCCCCCTAGTGTGCTTCTTTTGTATATATATTGTCACTGTTTCCTTACTTTGTACCTATGTAAATGTCTTAAATAGACGAAAACGTTCGGTCACCTTTCATTATATTTTCTAAGCGGTTTTATATATATATATATATATATATATATATATGTATATACATATATATATATATATATATATATATATATATATATATATATATATATATATAAATATAGATATATATGGAGGTGAGGTTGTCAAATGAAACGTTAAGGCTAGAGTATGGAGCTTTATTCAGAACCAGTCGTGTCGACCTCTTAGGCCTTCCTCAGTGGACTGAGGAAGGCCTAAGCCTTAACGTTTCATTTGGCCACCTCACCTCCAAATTTGTCTGTCTTTACTTATATATATATATATATATATATACATATATATATGTTTATATATATATATACATACATATATATATATATATATATATATATATATATATATATATATATATCAACAAGAACCCACTGTGTTGGATAAGAAGAAATGAAATATATGATATCCACATATTTCGATCACGGACTGTGATCCTCTTCAGTGGAATACAGAGTAGTAGAGCAAAAGGCATGTCATGTATACAGAGAAAGAAGAAGGAACATGGGCAGGGCTCTAGTGGCGTTTAAAGCTTTGCGGGGCAAATCACTTGCCTTCACCAAAGATGGTAATAATTTATTGACTACCCATTGTCCATTTTAATTATTAAAATTAGGAAAAAAGTTATCAAGGAGGATTCTATAATTTTTCTTTTGAAACTGCACTTTGAATTAAAAATAATTTCTGCCTTATTCCAATCCATACGATGGCCTTCCTTGTCTACGCGTTGGAAGACAGCGCAATTTTTTTTGTGCTTTTATTTAACTGAATTCTTGCGTTCTTTCATTCTAGTATGTAAATCTCTACCTGTTCGTCCCCAATATACCTTATTACAATCCAAGCAAGGAAGTTTATAAACAGCTTGATTTATTTCTTCTCTAGGTCTTTGATGTACATTAACTATTTTCTTAGACAATTTATTGGGAAACCTAAAAACAAAGTTTATGTCTTTCTATGGTAGAAATTGCGAACTATCATTTAAGGATTTATTATAAGGCAATTTGATACAGTTTTTGTTCCTAATGGTTGTTATCTCCATTTCCAGATAATGTGGACTACATAATCTAAGTGCCATCAGGAAAAGACCTGAGACAACACTATATTTAATTTTATCTGGATGGTGACTGAAAAAGTGTACATAACTCCCCGTATGTGTGGGTTTTCTGTACACTGATCCTGACAAATGATCCTGATGTCGTATTGACGGAATATCTAGAAATGGCAATTTATTATCCACCTCCCATTCAACTTTAAATTTTATATTAGTGGTTAAGTTGTTGAGTTTTTTAAAGAAAACATTGATAGATCCCCACTCATCATCCCAGATCGTAAATATATCGTCCACGTACCTGTACCAGAACATACCTTGTGGCTTACTGTCCTGTAGAAGTATTGTCTCGAAATACTCCATATATAAGTTAGCTAACACTGAACAACCGATTTTTTTTTATGATATTGATCTTTAAATGAGAAAGTATTTGTGTTAGCACACAATTCCGTTAATCTAATGATCTTGCTGACAGAGATTGGAAGTTGGTCCCGATAATGTTGTAATTCTGTTTCCAGGAAAGCCAAAACCTCAGCTACGTTGATGCAGGTAAACAAAGAAACTACATCAAGACTTTGTAATTTTCTCTGACCCAGTGAATTATGACTCTTGATCTTACTTATGAAATCTTCTGAATGTATTATATGTGAGTTGGAAAAACACTCTACAAACTGTGATAAAAAGTTCAAAAGCCATTTTGATGTCTTACTCGTACAAGAGTTTCTATTTGAAATAATGGGTCATAGGGGGACACTTTCTTTATGTATTTTTGGGAGTCCATAAAAATTAGGTAACTGTGGGTTTATGACTAATAAATTATTATTAAAAAAGTCTTTTCCCACGATATTGCGTGCTCTTCTATTGAATTCCGAGACAGTATTTCTGAGAGCGTTTTTTGTTAGCTTTTCATAAGTTTCAGTATCCTTTAAAAGATAAAAAACTTTACTTTCATAATCCAACTGGTTGAGAATAACTATCACCCCCACCCCCCTTATCTGCACGGGAAATGATGACATCTTTACGATTCGTGAGGCTGTCTACTGCTAATTTATACCGCTTTGGCAACCCACATTCTTCTTTAAAACAATCCACTATGCCTTGTAATAGATTCTCTTTTAAACACAATAGCTCTTTGTCATAACTGTTGGACGCCAAATACCTATCAAATTCCACAATATGGTCTAATGTTTGATGATTTTGTAGGCTTCATGGCAAAATTGACACGTAAACCTAACACCTCTAGTTCATGGCGCGTGAAGATAACATCTGATAGACTAACTACATTTTCTATCACAGAGAACTTAGACCACACACTATTTTTACACAATCTTTCCAGCTTTTTATATTTGTATATCCTGGTGTTTACCACTTATTTAAGAAGCTTTTTCCAGAGCAACCTGAGCTAAAAGTTCAATGGGATCCAACCTCTCTCCAGTGTTACCTAACTTATACATAGAGTATTTCGAGACCGTACAGGACATTAAGCCACAAGGTATGTTCTGGTACAGGTACGTGGACGACATCTTTACGATCTGGGATGATGAGTGGGGATCTTTCAATGTTTTCTTTAAAAAACTCAACAACTTAACCACTAATATCAAATTTAAAGTTGAATGGGAGGTGGATAATAGAAGGTCATCGTATGGATTGGAATAAGGCAAAAAATATTTTTAATTCAAAGTGCAGTTTCAAAAGGAAAATTATGGAATCCTCCTTGATAAATAAATTTCCTGATTTTAATATTTCAAATGGACAATGGTCACCAGTCTGTATTACTACCTGGGTAGTCAATACATTCTTACCATCTTTGGTGAAGGCGAGTGATTTGCCCCGCAAGGCTTTAGACGCCACTTGAGCCCTACCCATGTTCCTTCTTCTTTCTCTGTATACATGACATGCCTTTTGCTCCACTACTCTGTATTCCACTGAAGAGGATCATAGTCCGTGATCGAAATATATGGATATCATCTATTTCATTTCTTCTTATCCAACACAGTGGGTTCTTGTTAAAATTTACGAATGTTTTACAATATTATATATATATATATATATATATATATATATATATATATATGCGGAATAGGAAACACAGGAGTCTTAGTCTTGAGTTTATTCCTGACTAGTTTCGCAGGTATGCTTTTTCAAAGGAATATGTGTACAAACGGGCTGTGGGCATTATATACATGGGGTGGACCTCACCACCTCCCCGAGTTACCATAGTTGGTGACGAATGTGAACATCACACTTCGGCCTACCCTCTCCAGCTTTCTTCCTTTCACTCTGACGCTCCTCCATGCTACCTTGCCCCAACTTTTAATCATGATTTATTCTTTTAATACTATTTGTTACTATTTATTTTCAACACTATTATCATTGTTATTATATTTATTTACTTATTTATTATTACTATCATTATATATATTTATAATTCTATTATTACATTTTTATTATTACCATCATTATTATCATTACTTTCATTATCTTTATTATTATTGTTACCTTTATTATTTAAATATTAAATTTTTCGTTTTTTATTATCGTTGTTATCACTATTATTGTTATAATTAATAATTTCTATTTCTTGGTTATTAGTATTATCATATTTTTATTATATTTCTTTTATTTCTATTATTATTATTACTTTCATTTTATTGTTATTATTTTCATTATTATTATTATTACTTCTACTGTATTGTTATTATCATTTTTGTTATTATTATTGTTACTATTATTTTTTAGATATTTTTCTTCATTACTATTGTTACATTTTTCTATTAATAATTTCTTTGTTATTAGTGTTATCATATTTAATTGTAAAAAAGAAAAGAAAAAAATCTTCATTGTAACGCTGGCCACAATATGATGTTCACATTCGTCACCAACTATGGTAACTCGGGGAGGTGGTGAGGTCCACCCCATGTATATAATGCACACAGCCCGTTTGTACACATATTCCTTTGAAAAAGCATACCTGCGAAACTAGTCAGGAATAAACTCAAGACTAAGACTCCTGTGTTTCCTATTCCGTTTACATCAACATGTCAGAATGTCTCAATATATATATATATATATATATATATATATATATATATATATATATATATATATGAGTGGATGGGTGGTGGTGAGATAAACACAGGGAACCGTTTAGGGATTTATTCTGACGTTTCGTCCTTACCAGGACTTCTTCAGAGTACATGCACATTCAAATCATTCACCCCCTAAATACCCGCCGAATCTATCCGCGTTCCACCATGATCGACCTGACCTCTCGTCCTCCTACGCTCTGCCTCTCGAAGTACCAAGCGGCTCGCCGTCTTTGTTAATTTAATAAACCCATCGCGGTGGTTGTTGTTTGGATGGGAAGCGATGTAAGCTGCTTCAGTTATTTTCCTTCTTTTCTTAGGAAGTCCTTTCTGCAGCACCTCTACTTTGTTCCAGTCTGGTAAGTGGCCGTGAGTATCTACATGAACCACTAGCGAGTTTGATACTCGGTGCGCCTTGATGTCATTCCTGTGCTCAATTGTCCGTTTCTTAATACCTCGGCTGGTTTCCCCGTAGTAGCTCACAGGACAGTTTCCACACGGTATCTTGTAGACGACACTGTTTTCTTCCCCGTTGGCCACGACTTTATTCTGGTTCTTAACAATGTCTCCTATTTTCGTTCCCGTACTGATCGCAATCTTGATGCCGGCTGTAGTGAGCAACTGTCCTAACGCGCCTGAGTGGCTCGAGTTTGGCACGGACAAATAATCCCTGCTACCATTTTCAGTCACATCTCCTCTGTTCCGTATGCTTCTTTTTGCTATCTTTAAAGCCTTTTCTCTAAGTCGGTACAACCCACAAACCCACAAGCCCAACATCCCGATGAGACCCATCACTTCAGGCATACGTAGTGCTCCGCATAGGTTGGCCAAATGTCTGGCGAAACCCCTGTCCAACAGACTGGGATTAATAAGTAGCGCCCACCTGAAAAATTCCAGTGACCTCATTCACAGAATAAAGGATATGGACATTTCGGGAAAAAATATGGCTTCGTATGATGTCACAGCCTTATTCACAAACGTTTGCGTGGAAGAGGCTTTAAAAGCAGCAAGAGAGGTAGTTAGAGATATGGATGACGAGGCTCTACCCATAGGAAAGGCAGATTTCTTAAAACTTATATCGCTATGTGTGAGATTTGGTCCCTTCGTTTTCAACGGAGAGGAATACAGCCAGTGTAGAGGCCTTGCGATGGGGAGCCCCCTCAGTGCTGTTTTAGCCACCCTCTATATGGAAGTTTTAGAGAGGGATCATTTTGTAAAAATAATGGGTCGAAACACCTCCTGGTTTCGATATGTGGATGATGTCTTAGTCGTGGCCCCCAAGAACACCAATTTGGACAACAAATTGAGGAGATTAAATAATGTCGAACGAAACATCCAATTCACTGTTGAACACGAGACAGATAACAAATTGGCCTTCCTCGACACCGTCATCTGGAGGAAAGAGAACAAGACCGCATTCTCGGTTCATAGAAAAAGTACAAATAAAGACGACATCATTCACTACTACTCCGGCCACAACGAGAGAATAAAGAGTGGAGTAGTAATAGGATTCTTCCTGAGAGCATACCGCATTTGTAGTGAAGAATTTATTAAAGATGAAATAGATTACATTTTCAACGTTTTCACCAAACTCTGTTATCCGGAAGGGCTGTTGTACCGACTTAGAGAAAAGGCTTTAAAGATAGCAAAAAGAAGCATACGGAACAGAGGAGATGTGACTGAAAATGGTAGCAGGGATTATTTGTCCGTGCCAAACTCGACCCACTCAGGCGCGTTAGGACAGTTGCTCACTACAGTCGGCATCAAGATTGCGATCAGCACGGGAACGAAAATAGGAGACATTGTTAAGAACCAGAATAAAGTCGTGGCCAACGGGGAAGAAAAGTGTCGTCTACAAGATACCGTGTGGAAACTGTCCCGTGAGCTACTACGGGGAAACCAGCCGAGGTATTAAGAAACGGACAATTGAGCACAGGAATGACATCAAGGCGCACCGAGTATCAAACTCGCTAGTGGTTCATGTAGATACTCACGGCCACTTACCAGACTGGAACAAAGTAGAGGTGCTGCAGAAAGGACTTCCTAAGAAAAGAAGGAAAATAACTGAAGCAGCTTACATCGCTTCCCATCCAAACAACAACCACCGCGATGGGTTTATTAAATTAACAAAGACGGCGAGCCTCTTGGTACTTCGCGAGGCAGAGCGTAGGAGGACGAGAGGTCAGGTCGATCATGGTGGAACGCGGATAGATTCGGCGGGTATTTAGGGGGTGAATGATTTGAATGTGCATGTACTCTGAAGAAGTCCTGGTAAGGACGAAACGTCAGAATAAATCCCTAAACGGTTCCCTGTGTTTATCTCACCACCCATCCACTCATCTGTCTTACATATTTCAACATATATATATATATACACACATATACATATATATGATATATATGATTATATATATATATGTATATACACACACACATATATATATATGCAGAAGAAATCACTTGAACGCGTGATACTAGTATGCAGACAAACCACTGGGAAAATGAGAGATGAGACCGAGCGCTTTCGTCTATTCAGACATTATCAAGGTATAGATACATAAAAGAGACAAGTATATATAGTCAGAAGGTTAAGGTGGATCTCTCCCAGTGCCATATTGGCTCAAGTGTCCGGACATTTGGTTTACAATTTTTGTTATAATAAATTCATCCAATTTGTATAATCCTTGACTTAAATTTAAATTATTAACAAATGTATTCTTGATCAGACTGGATTCTATGATGTTTCTATTCAAATAAGAATTACTTTTGACAATTACTTTAGCTTCATTCCAATTGATACAATGGTTAAAATCCCTAAGATGGACAAATAACGCGTTGGACGTTTGACCACTTCTAACGCTATATTTGTGTTGCTTTATTCTAACATTTAATTCCTTTCCAGTCTGACCAATATAGCATTTGTTGCAATCTTTACATGGAATATTATATACACAGCCTTCCTTATTTTCAGGGGAATTTTTAGTCAAAAGACTTTTGACTGTGTTGGAGTTCCTAAAAATGGTTTGGATGTTGACATTCTTAAGAATATGCGGCAATTTAATGAAGTTGTCATGATACGGAAGAACGAGAAGATTTTTAGAATTAAATTTTTCTTTAGTTTTGTCATCAAAATAAGACTTTCTAGCCATTTTTTTTTTAGAAATTTCAATTAGATGATTTGGATACTTTAATTTTAAAGCTATGTCATTTATTCTTGAGAATTCATCATCCAAAAACTCCGGACTACAAACCCGATAAGCACGAAGGTACATTGAAGATAACACAGATGCTTTGGTCCTGTAATGATGAGAAGAGTAAAAATGAACATATGAAAGAACATTAGTGGGTTTCCTATAAACATCAAATTTGAAAGACCTTTCGTTTCTGTATATCAATACATCAAGGAAAGGTAATTGATTATTTTGTTCTATTTCCATGGTAAAATTGATTGAAGGGACTAAGGCGTTAAGTTGTGACAAGAAAGTTGACGGGTCAGCATTAACAGGCCAAATGCACAAAATATCATCAATGTACCTAAACCAAGTAACATTTTGGGGGAGAATATTGGGTAACAACTTTGTTTAAAAAAATTCCATATAAAGATTGCTAAGAATTGGAGAAATCGGATTACCCATTGCCATACCGAAATTCTGTAAATAATAGTTACCGTTAAACACAAAATGAGATTCCAAAACACACAATTTAATTAAATCAATAATGGTGGCAGTAGGCAGTGGTAAATCAAATTTCTCCAATTCTTCTTCAAGATACACTAATAAATCAAAAACTGGAACACGGGTGAATAACGAAGTGATATCATAACTAATAAGAGAAAAATCATAGTTAACATTAAGGTTATTAAGTTTGTTAACTAACTCTACATTGTTGTGTATGTGGCTGTGGGAAATTGTCCCTACTAGAGGGCTCAAAACGGACACAAGCCACTTGGACAAATTGTACCCAGCAGATCCTCGGGAACATGTAATGGGTCTCACAGGGTTGTTCGGTTTGTGAGTTTTAATCAACCCATACATGTATGGAAGTGATGGTGATTTCGAGGAGAGCTGCTTGATCAAAATGTCATGTCCTTTTAAAATGCTTTTTAACTTAGTGTTGAAATTCTTATTGACAACATCTAAAGGATTTTTCTTTAATTTAGTGTACGTATTTTTGTCATCTAAGAGGTCATCCATTTTATCAATATAATCCTTTTTGTTCATAATGACAACACTATTACTTTTATCAGCTTTAGTCACATGTAATTCATCATCCTTTTTCAATTTGTCGTAAGCCATGAGAAAACGTTTGGGGCATGTAGGTTGGTTGGTTGATGACATGGAACTATAAACCAAACCTTTACTAATGTTAATGTCTTCAATGGGCACATTTCCAAACTTCTCAAGATTACAAAAACCTTGCGCAACGCTCACACTGTCCAACTGTTTGGAAACGGCAAAACTAAGACCATACCCCAGGGCACATTTGGCATCTTCACTTAATTGTTTATTTGGTAAATTTATCACAAAATTAGTGTTGGCATTTTTGGTCCACTCACTTTCCTTGATTAAATTATCAAGTTTCTTATCTAATTTGGTTGTCAGAGTGTGGCACACTAACCTCATTTTGCCATAGCAATAATCTAACAAACTCACTTTCCATTCCAAAGGGATCGCCCGGTCAAACTCACGTCTTTTCTTCCCATACACTTTGAATAACTCGTGCACTTCAATTTTTTGTAATATCAATATGTTTTTGACATATGTTCGGACACTTGAGCCAATATGGCACTGGGAGAGATCCACCTTAACCTTCTGACTATATATACTTGTCTCTTTTATGTATCTATACCTTGATAATGTCTGAATAGACGAAAGCGCTCGGTCTCATCTCTTTCATTTTCCCAGTGGTTTGTCTGCATATATATATATATATATATATATATATATATATATATATATATGCTTGTAACCACGAGGAAAATAAAGATCGGAATACTGAACGTTTTCGTCTATTAAGACATTTTCAAAGTACATAGTGTCACAACAAAGAATAACTTAAATATAATAATATAGAAAACAGGAGAGGTCACACAACGTAAATACGAAAGGAATATCTTACAAAGAAACAAAAAATAAAAAACAAACAATAAATAAAATGGGTGACAATTGAAACAGGTGAAAAAATGTCACACAACATAAACCATAAGGATGACAAATGACAAGGTGAAAAAAAAGAACATTCAACATAAAAGATAATAACAAGAAATAAGAAGGGTGACAATTGACACATGTGATTCAACATAAAGATTGACTTACAAAGAAACAAATTATATACACATGCATACATACATATATATATATAATGAAAAATAATAATAACAAGAAAAAATAAATAAATAAAAATGGATGACAAATGACACAGGTGAAAAAAGGTCACACAAGATTGCTAAGGCGGAGCTTTGGGACATTGGCCTACAATTTGGTTAATAACAAAATTATCTAATTTAAAAAGACCAGTGCTTAAATTAAGATTTTCATTAAAAGTTTTTTTAATGATACATGATTCAATTATATTTCTTATCAAATAAGAATTACTTGAAACAATTTCTTGGGAATTGTCCCAATCAATACAGTGATTGTAGTCTCTAATGTGAGCAAAAATCCCACTTGAAGATTGGCCAGTACGGACACTATACTTATGCTGGTTCAATCTAAGTTTTAATTCCTTGCCAGTCTGGTCAATGTAACACGAATTACAATTCTTGCAAGGGATAGAGTAGACGCACCCCGCCGAATTATCCGGTGAATTCTTGATAAGAAGTTCTTTGATAGTATGGTTCTTAAACACAACATTAACATCAAAAATCTTAAGGAAACGAGGGAGTTTTACCAAATTAGGATGAAAGGGAAGAACCAAAAGATTCTTTTTATTAAAAGGATCTTTTGGGGAAGAATCAACATAGGACTTTTTGGCCTTATGTTGTGATCTAACTATCACATGATTTGGGTATCTCAAGTTTGATGCTATTTCATAAATCTTTTTTATTTCTTCATCTAAAAATTCAGGACTACAAACTCTAAAAGCTCTAAGAAACATGGAGGTAAAAACTGATATTTTTGTGTTAAGGTGGTGAGCAGAATAATAGTGAACATATGAAAGAACGTGTGTGTGTGTGTCTGTGTGCGTGCGTGTGTGTGTGTGTGTGTGTGTGTGTGTGTGCGTGTGTCTGTGTGCGTGCGTGTGTGTGTTTGTGTGTGTGTGTGTGCGTGCGTGTGTGTGTGTGTGTATGTGTGTGTGGGGGGGTGGGAGTGTGTGCATGCGTGCGTGTGTGTGTGTGTATGAGTGTGTGTGTGTGTGTGTGTACGTGTGTGTGTGTGTGTGTGCGTATGTGCGCGCGTGTGTGTGTGTGTGTTTGCGCGTGTGTGTGTGTGTGTGTGTGTGTGAGAGAGAGAGAGAGAGAGAGAACGTAAGGAACCTAAAGGGAATTCATGAACTTATGTGAACAGAAATTAATCAAACAAATGAAAAAAATACCAACACAAACAGTAATTCTACAAATTGTTAATGTTGTGTATCAATGGCTATCAATTGACTGTACAAAGCTAATGTCATGACATCAGCATAAAGATTAAGTATCGATTCAATTTTCTTAATAATAGTTATCTAAAACAATTCCAACCAGATATAGATGATAGAGAATTACTCTTTAACATCCGATGATTTGTCGAGAATAAAGTATACGATAAGAACACCAACAGTATTAAAAAATTAGTTGGTGTTCAAAACTTAAACCATCATATATCAAATTACATTAGCTTTTTCTTATTTCTTCATATCAGGCATTTGGCATACCTCAGATTCTGATATTGATATAAAAAAGGAGCAGTATGCAGTCATTTACAAAGAAAAGTTCATTGAGGAAATAAAACCTATCAACTGTTCCATTCACAAAAAGACAAGTAGCCACTTGAAATAAATTGAATTAAAGATAGAAAAATAATAAACAAGACGAAAAATACTGAGGAAGACAAACGAAATTGCTTCACTGAACAATGACCACACTATCTTTCTAAACTGTACATTACTTGTTAAAACTTTTGAAGGAAACACAAAAGACTCGTCTAGACAAGAACAGCAGTCATGACATACATGGCTGTCATAACAAACCTTCCCGTTTTCTTGTTTGAATCAGTTTTCTTGTTCAAAAACAGATTTACTCGCAACACCGGAGTCTGTATGCGTGTCAAGCAGCTCGTAAGCAGCTTGAAGCAACAACCGTTTTTATGTTCATTTCTCATGCTCGTACCATTTCCAATCATGAAAAAAGATACCCATCTGCATGTTGTGTTTGCCACAAGCTTCACACTCTCAAAGTTGAGGGAAAAAAAGGGGGACACGGAAGAATTTTATTCTTTTTTGGGGAACCTATACACGGGAACCAATTCTGCCTGCTTCAGTCCAAGAGCCACCAAGCGCTCGAAATCTAAGGTCTCTTTGTGCCGCTTCTTCATACGAATTGGCATTCAAAACTAAGGTGACTCGTTAGAGTTCCCAAAGCTCTGTGTGTGTGTGTGTGTGTGCGTGTGTGTGTGCGTGTGCGTGCGCGTGTGCGTGTGCGTGTGTGTGTGTGTGTGCGTTGTGCGCGTGTGTGCGCGTGTTCGCGAGTTTTCGCGCGTGTGTGTGCGTGTGTGTGTGTGTGTGTGTGTGTGTTTACCTAGTTGTATCTTACGGGAAGAGAGCTATGCTGCTTATGACCCACTTTTGTTTCTTTCCGCATTCAGTTTGTTCTTAAAGTCATGTATAATATAGCATTCACTGTTTCCTCATTCAGTTTGGTCCAGATACCTATCACTTTGTGTAGAAAGCTATTCTTTTTCAGATCTCTTCTGTAACTGTCCTTCTTAAGTTTCTTC
>NC_134793.1:63270377-63272877 GCF_046742065.1 Oratosquilla oratoria | reverse complement strand
CTGTGTCTTTCAAAAGATCTGTCAATATACCATCTTCTCAGGTTCTTTTCCTCGTTTTATATTTTTTCATAACAAATTCTACTTCTTCCTTTGTAATTTCTTGTACATTACTAACGTCTACAGATGAATTTACTAACTCATCTAAGGTCTTCGACGAGTATAACTCTTGGTAAAATTCTTCGATTTTTTTTACCATTATGTCTCTGCATTTAATGATCTTTCTATTTATATCTTTCAGATATATCATTTGCTGCCTTCCTAAAGCATGTCTGCGCTCTGTCCCTTTAATACTTTTACATTTTCAAATAGTTTCCTTTATTTCATCCGTGTTTCTCTTTCTTTTCTCTGATCTCTGCCTTCTGTTACCTCCTGTATTTTTTGTTTTGTTTTTATCTGCATATCCTTCTTCTTTTATTTAGGTCATTTGTAGCTTTGAAGCATTTTTCACTAATGCTTTTTGTACGCCCTATTTCCTCTGCCAATTCCCTAATGATATTCATTATATCATTATATTTGAATTCATACCTTCGACGGTGTCCTCGATAATTCTTAGAGCTTCGAATCTGTTTTTAATTTCTAAATGAAATTCCTTTTTGTTATCCTTAACCTTTGCAAGGCTTATTTTCTTCTTTAAAACTAATTTATTTCTCTCGGCTCTGATATTCAATATAGCTGTGTAGCCTACCATTCTATGGTCACTACCTATGTTGACATCATTTATGACCGTAACATTGTAACGCTCTTCCTCTCATCTCCTCATATGAAATCTACTTCGTTCTTTGTCTTTCCATTTGGACCTCTCCAGGTCCATTTATGGCCTACACGCTTTTGGAAGAAAGTGTTCATGTTGTATTTCTCTGCAAAACTGACTAACATCTCTCCTCTGTCATTTCTTTCACCTAATCCAAATTTCCCAATGCACGACTTATCTTCCGTCTTCTTCCCCGTTTAATCATTAATATTGCCTATTACCAACGTGTACTTAGTTTTTTATTGGCCCATTATCTGACTTAAATAATCATATATATATATATATATATATATATATATATATATATATATATATATATATATATGTATATATATATATACATATATATATATATACATATATATATATATATATATATATATATATATTTTTTTTTTTTTTTTTACCTTACCGTCGTGCCATATCCTCTTGGACTTCGGCAACCATGAAGCGCCACCGTTCACGGTCCCTAGTTACTTGTAACATCTGTGCTGGTTTGAGTTGTTTTCCCGTCGCCCTCATCAGCCCGTCCATATACTTCTCCCTCTGCTTTCCTCTTGCTCTCCTTCTCTCCACCATTCCCGTCATCACCACCTCTTCCAACCCTTCCCTCCTCATTATATGTCCTAAGAATCGAAACTGTCTTTTCCTTGTTGTTGTCATCAATTCCCTATCTGTCTCCATTTCTTTCAATACTTCTTCATTTGTTTTCTTCGCTGTCCATGGTACTCTTAATACTCGTTTCCATATCCACATTTCTGCTGCTTCTAAGTTTTTCTGTAATTTTTTGCTGATTGTCCACGCTTCTGAACGATGTAATAGTGTTGACCATATAAATGTCTTAACTGTTCTTCGCCTTATATCTGTAGAAATTTTCTTGTTTGTAACCCCTTTCATTTTCTGAAACGTGCTTTTAGCTATCGCTATCCTTGATTTTATTTCTTTTTCACATCTACAATCTGTCAATACGCTTCCCAGGTACGAAAATTTGGTTACCTGTTCTATTCTTCTCCCTGCTATTTGTACTTGCACTCTTGGTGGATCTGTTTTACTGGCCACTAGTATTTTAGTTTTCTCCATATTTACATTTAAACCTTTCTCCTCACTAGCTCTTACGGTTACCTTCAATAGATGTTGCAGTTTTTCTTCTGAGTCAGCCACCAATACCGTGTCATCAGCATATCTGATATGATTTAAATTAAATCCTCCAATTTTAATCCCTTCCATTCCCTCTAATTCCCTAAGGATCATCTCCCCATATAAATTAAATAAATCTGGAGACATAACACAGCCTTGACGCACTGCCCTCTTTATAGCTTGAAATTCTGTTCTTCCTCCCCGTACCCTCACTGCTGCTCTTTGCTTCCAATACAAATTTCTGATGATACTCATGTCTGCTATTTATATCCACTCTTTCCAAAATATTTATCAAATCCTCATGTCTTACCTATCAAACGCCTTCTTGTAGTCAACAAAGCAAAGATATACATTTTGTTGTTTTTCTATCATCCTCTCCATAATCGTTCTTATTATAAAAATTACATTTGCTGTTCCTTTCCCTTCTATGAAACCAAATTGCTCCCATGAAACTTGTTCTCTCACTTTAGTTCTTATTCTATTTAAAACTATCCATAATATAATTTTGATTATTTGACTCATGATACTGACTGTGCGATGTTTACTACATTCCATTGTTCCGTTTATCTTTGGTAGTGGTATAAAAATCGAGTTACACATATGTTCCGTTAT
>NC_134793.1:63262877-63265377 GCF_046742065.1 Oratosquilla oratoria | reverse complement strand
ACAATTTCTTTCTACCTACTGGCACTAAACACACACACACACACACACACACACACACACACACACACACACACACACACACATACACACCCGCACACACACACACACACACACACACACACACACACACACACACACACACACACACACATACACACACACACGCACACACACACACACACACACACACACACACACACACACACACACACACACACACACACACACACACACACACACACACACGACTCGGTGGCGCGGTTAGTAGAGCACTGGACTGCGAAGTACGGTGGTGCTCGAAGTAGGTACCTGGTTCGAATCCTGCCCAGGCCCGAAATTATTTCGGTATCGCTGCGCTTCGGGTCGTTTCTCTAACTCTCGTGGACGGGGAGATGTGTGTGTGTGTGTGTGTGTGTGTGTGTGTGTGTGTGTGTAAGGTCATAGCATTACCCATAGATCGGTGATACGAGCTCTGAGCTCTCTTCCGGGAGGGAAATAGCTGTCGATCACGAGTCCAACACGTGATCCAAAGACCAAGGTGAAAAGGTGAATACACACACACACACACACACACACACACACACACACACACACACACACACACACACACACACACACACACACACACACACAGAATACGGAGGTGCGGCAGTACCTGGTTCGAATCCTGCCCAGGGCCGAAATTATTTCGTTATCGCTGCGCTTCGGGTCGTTACACCGACTCTCGTGGGCGGGGAGTTGTGTGTGTGTGTGTGTAAGGTCATAGCATTACCCATAGATCGGTCATACAAGCTCTGAGCTCTCCTCCGGGAGGGAAATAGCCGTCGATCACGAGTCCAACACGCGATCCAAAAGACCAAGGTGAATACACACACACACACACACACACACACACACACACACACACACACACACACACACACACACACACACACACACACACACACACACACACACACACACACACACACACACACACACACACACACACACACACACATACACACACACACACAGACACATAACATATACATACATATATCCATATACATACTCATATATATTTACGTGAATATATGCATTTATATACATACGCATATACAAAATACTAGATAAATGATGAGCTCGAGGCCCGCTGGCCTGGCCACTTCCCCCCGAGTGGCGTGCTGCGCATGCCAAGCAGGCTGCTTTCGTCCATGTAATTAGACTTATCCCGTCCATCTTCCTTCCTTCCTTCTACGTGGTGTTGGTGGTGTTGGTGGTGATGGTGGTGGTGGTGGTGGTGGTGGTGGTGGTGGTGGTGGTGGTGGTGGTGGTGGTGGTGGTGGTGGTGGTGGTGGTGGTGGTGGTGGTGGTGGTGGTGGTGGTGGTGGCGGTGGTGATGGTGGAGGTAGTGGTGTGCAAAAAGGAGGTGTGGCGCCTGGCACCGGGCCCACTGGCGTTCTCCTCCTCCTCTTGTTCCCAAAGAATTATCAGAAAAAAAAAGGTTCGAATGAGAATGTTCCTCTTCGAACTCTCTGGTAAATCAGAGTTCCCATGCCTGCTACTGTGGCTTCCTTCTCGGCTTCGTAAAGAGCAAGTGAGAGGTCTCCTTCTCTCCACGCAAAACCATGGATGAATTATTCCTTTTTTTCCCTCCTTTTCTTTCTCCTCCTCTGTTTTTCTTTCCTCTTTTTGTTTCTCTTCCCTATATTTCATCTTCCACTTCTATTTTTTGTTTGTTTATACCTGCTTTTTATTTTATTTTTTTCTGTTGACACTTTTTTCTACTCTATTTTCGGTTTCTATATATTTCTGATTCTAGTTTTGCCGACTCTTCTCTTCTTCTTTTTCTAGTTGCTGCTTCTTTTACCATTTGTGTTTTCCTTTTTCTCTTGCTCTTCTATTTACCTCCCTCTGTTTTCATGGTGGTTTGCAGCGCACCTTACCTCTTACTCCTCCTCTTCTTCCTCCTGCTGTGAGACCCAGGGTTGTTGTGAATAATCCAGCTCCCACTTCATCAGATATACTCTCTGCATCTTATGGTCGCTGCATTCCATGTCTTTCCTACTCCAGTCACACACGATACTGATCTCCTCCTCAACCTTCTCATTCTCATCCACCACCGGCGCCGTTACCACTGTCACCGTTACCGTCACTAACACCACCACTGCAGGCGCCACCGAACATCTCTTCCACCATCATTTCCTCATTATTACCCCTTCCATTCCGCGATGGCCACTTGAGACAAATATTTCCTCTTAGAAATAGATAACAGATAGATAAACTAGTAAAATAAAGGAATATAAAAGTAAACAAGTAAATAGATAGACATAAAAATAGATGAATAGATTAACAAATGAACAATTCGAACAAGTTATAATGTAAACATGGGGCAAGGTCGATTGTGACGCTGAATAGGTGAATTTTTTCAATAATGTATCGCAAACTGCATTGCAAAAGATAGCTAGATAAATTAGTAAATAAACAAGTAAAGATATTACGATATTTGTATGAAGCG
>NC_134793.1:63257877-63260377 GCF_046742065.1 Oratosquilla oratoria | reverse complement strand
AGAAAGAGGTTGATTTCTTTGTCTATGATAGTGTTTGAGTAATTGTTGTTGATGAGTATCTGTTTCAGTCTCAAGAGTTCTGTGTGAAGTAAGTCCCAAGAAGAACAGTTACGAAAGGCACGTCTTAAATATGCTCGAATGACGCTCAGCTTATACCTATCGGGGCATTCACTGTCGGCATTCATGCATCGTCCAATGTCTGTGTCCTTCCTGTACACTTTAGTTTCATGTCGGTCATTTTGGGAATTGACAAGGACGTCGAGGAAGGGGATTTTGTGATGTAGGTTAAGCTCATATGTGAAGTTCAGGACTGAGGAAGATTCCATGGCTTGTTGGAGATCTCTTAGGTGGGATTTGTTCCTAATTTCCACGAAAATGTCGTCAACATATCTGCAGTACAGGTGTGGTCTTATGTCAGGGTTTTGAAGTACTGAGTTTTCCAGGTTGCACATGTAAAATTCTGCAAAGGTACAACCTAACGGTGAACCCATTGCAACGCCTTCTATTTGGTAAAAGAGATGTCCTGTTGGGCTCTTAAAAGGGGCTTCGGTCGTGCAAGCAATGAGTAACTGCTTCAAGATATTCTCAGGAATTTTAGGAGGGGGCAGTTGGGGGTGGTGGTAAACATTATCCATAATGATGTTTATCGTGGGAAGGATTGGAACGTGGGAAAATAAGGACTGTACATCGAGCGATGCCATGATTCCTTGGGGCTTTGTACTGTGAAGGATGTCTAAAAACTCATCGATAGATCTTAACGAGTATTTCTTGGGTATATAGGGTGTGATGATGCCGTTGATTTGCTTGGCCAGACGGTACGTAGGGGTGGTGACCTGTGAGATGATAGGTCGGAGAGGGGCGTCAGGTTTATGCGTCTTGACATTACCGTAGATGTAGCCTGGGGAATATTCACCGATGATGGGGGGGATATGTAGATGGTCTATTGCTGCGTTGTTAGCTGTGATTAGTTTGTTAACCTTTACCTTGAGTTTGCTGGTGGGGTCGCTGGAGATCTTCTTGAATTTTGTGGTGTCGGAAAGTATGAGGTTAAGCTTGGAAAGGTAGTCTTCTTTGTTCAGTATTACGTATATTGAGGACTTATCTGCTCGTCGAACTGTGATGTCTGGGTTGTTACGCAAGTCGACGGCTGCTTGTTTGAGTTCCGGTGAAAGGAGGGAACTACCTTTGTGGCTGCGTCTTTTCGTAGTCTCCGCTAACAGTTGAGGTCTTAGGTCTGGAGAAACTAAAACTTTACCTTCTGTCTCGAGGGTAAGAAGAGACTGGAGAAGGAGCTCTGTTTCCGCAACCTTATCCACTCTGTCGAACTTAGGTTGCAGGTGGCAGTTGAGACCTAGGTTGAGGAGTTCTTTTTGGGCTTCTGTTAGAGAAAAATTGGAAAGGTTGAGAAACCCTTCTGAGGGTTGGGGAAGGACGAGGGGGCCTCCATATAGGTGGCTCAGCTTCTTGATGGTCTTACTTCTCTGAATGTGAGTGCAGCGTTGTTGGATGTTGTTTAATGTGGTCGTAATTTCTTGTTGCACTTCAGGAGCTAGAGCAAAGCCTTCAAATTGTTCTTTCAGTTGATTAAGTTGGAGCTGCTGGTTTCTTAGGAGTTCAGATTTTTGGTTGATTTGCCGTTGGATCAGTTGCTTCCTGTATTCCACGGTTAGGGTGTCGTTTCTAGCTGCCGGGTCATGAGGGTTGATATTAGTATATTTTGGCAGTAAATTTTCTTGTAGACATGTCTTGTTAAAGACCAATGCTAATTCAGTTTCAACTATCTTCTTAGTTGTTTTTTCCATTCTTCTTATATGTTTCTTATAGTCCAGGGGTAGATTAAACACAAGTCTACCGAGATCCATGGTATATTGACACTAATTATATAAATACAATCGCAAGCTTTCGGTTGTTACATACAACCATCTTCAGGCAGATAAAATGACAGGAAAAGGTCCATGTCAATTATGCTAAGGAGTTACAAAATGACAAGGCTTTATGGTTCCAGTGAGGTGGAATTAGGAGAGGTTCAGGTCAATCATAATGACTGCGGGGGTGGGAAGCTGGACGGTGAGGTGGAATTGGGAGAGGTTCGAGTCAGATTATAATGACTGGGGGGGGGGGGAACTGGACAAGATGTCCGTTGATGTTATATGTCATATTGTCGAGGGAAATTTTGTCCTGGTGTGACGGATTCTTTGTTTAAGAGTAAGGTGCCTAATGTGTTTGTTTGTATGTTGATGATTGGTGTGTGTTGTGAAATGTAGACTTTCTCCAGGATGTGTAGTTTTTTGTGATTGTTACAGTGTTTGAGTATTTTGGTATTGTTAACTAGGTCTTGTCTTGTTGGATTTCTGTTGTGATATTGAGTCATATGTTTCCGTATGCTACCATCGCGGGCATGCATTGTGAGCCTTCGGCTAAGTGAAGTAGTGGTAACACCAATATAATTCATGTTAGGCAGAAGTTTGCAACCTTCTTCGGAGCAGGAGTATTGGTAAAC
>NC_134793.1:63242877-63245377 GCF_046742065.1 Oratosquilla oratoria | reverse complement strand
TACACGCTCGTTGTGGCGGAGTCTACCATGGGTCAGTGCTGGAGCGGTTTACGTTTCTAATGCACATGATAATGTTTAAGAAATAAATAGAAAATAATGATAATAATTTGCGAACAATAAAGCTTCGAAGGAGAGCAGCATTGGATGAGAGATAATCCAAAACCTGGTCATCCGATTGGCACAAAAATTCTAAACGAAGACAAAGATGGCAATGCAAGTCAAATCATGTCCACGTGTTTACGCTACTCTTTCAATTTCGTAGCCTGTTCCTTTTAACAATGCGCTCAAACAGTTCGGGACTTCTTTTTCCTTTCCTCCTAACTGTAATTCAAATTACATTTTTCATTAGGTATGTAGCTAACACGCTTTCGACATGTGTCTTTCATTGTCCAACACTCATTCAACGTTACGAAATCGCCTTCCTGAGCGATTTGTTTTGACCAACCTGGTGACTATAGCCGGACTACTGGGGGCCGGGGATCTCCTTAAAGAGATTCGAGGTAACGGATTTATATAACTACATTTAAAAATCTATTTCCTTTATTCACTTTTAATTTTCCTTGACTTTCTGCTATCTCCCCAATCCCATCCCGATTTAGAAGGTGGTCTTAGGGTAAATGTAGATTTGAACCAGAGATAGCAAACTACATCTCTCAGCAGGAATAATGGAAACTTCCAAATCTATTTACGGAATGGCAAACGAATAGAAAAAGCAAACAAAACTTTCTTAAAAATCATGGTGAACCGGTGCATAATCTTGAGACATTAACAGCCTACCGGGAAGGACAATTGAAGAGGGCATCTTCTGCTTTTAAGAATGAAACAAGAAGAGGCCGTAGAGATGACACCATACCGTCTTTTGGAAGATGAAGGAACAGAGGTGTTTATTAGTAATTAGTCCTTCTATATAGTAATAGAAGGTGAATAATAGATAAATAAATAGAGAAATAGATAGATGAATAAACAAACAAATAAATAGATGAATAGAAAAATTAAGATAAAATACATACATACATAGACCAAAGGCTTTTTTGTCCCTTACAAGGGAGGCAGCCAAAAACCACTCCCACCTATTCCATCCCTATCACCCTCCACTCCCCTCCACCCTTCTCCCTCCCTCATATCTTGGCACCTCCTGGATGACGGGTCATCCCTGCATCTTTTCCAATGCCCTGTGTCAAAACACTGTCGCAAGACACAGCACATCAACAGCAAGACCGCTTCATTAAATCGGCGACCCCTCTCTCCGTCCCCTCGTGCAGAAAAGGAGAAGACGGGGAGAAATCCCTTCGGCTTCGTCAAATTTTTTCTCACAAATACTCCCTCATCCCCCATCCCCCATCCCCCACCCATTCCCCTTCAAGCATCACATAATCCATATACAATCATTCCCCATTCATCCTTGTCTTCTGTCCTCTCCCGTCCTTGCTCCAGACATTTCCCTCTTTCCCAATGCCCCTTTCACCTCATCCATCCATCTCATCCTAGGTCGCCCCTTCATGTTCACTCCTTCCATATCTGCCTTCCACACCTCTTTTACTAGACTTTCTTCACTCATTCCTTCTATGTGTCCAAACCATCCCAATACTCTTTCATCAACCCTATCTCCCACCACCCTTTCCACCGCCGTTCTTCTCCTCACCTCCTCATTTCTCACTCTATCTAGCCTAGTAACCCCTATCTCAGACACCTCATCTAAAATACATTCAAATTCCTTCTCTTATCCTCTCTTATGTTCCATGTTTGGTACAATCACTTCTTCATATAATCTCCTCTTAGCATCCATTCCCAAATGTCTATCTCTCATTACACTTTTTAATCCCCCAAGGCATTTACTCACTTCTCTCAATCTACATTCTACCTCCACCACCGCTCCTCCCTTCCCTGCCACATTCCCACCCAAGTATCTAAAACTATCCACTTACTCCAGTCTCTTTCCATTAATACTCACTTCCAGTCTGCTGCCACTTTCACCCCTTCTACATTCATCACCTTACTTTTACCCACATTTATCTTCAGCTTTCTTCTTTCACACACTTTCCCAAACTCTGTCACTAACTTCCTCAATCCCTCCTCTGATCCTGCTACAAGCGCAGTGTCGTCCACAAACAAGAGCTGGCTTACCTTCCACTTTTCTCCATTTTCTTTAACCATCTCCAATCCCTGACCCACTACACTTTTATTTACCTCTCGCACCAACCCCCACCCATGTATAAATTGAACAGCCAGGGTGACATAACACATCCCTGACGAAGTCCCACCTTTATTTCGAGCCACTCACTCTCTCCATTTCTAATCCTGACACACGCTCTATTACTCTCGTAAAAGCTCTTGACTGCTCTTAACAGCTTTCCTCCTATCCCGTATATCTGCAATTCCTCCCATAGTGCCTTCCTGTCTACCATGTCATAAGCCTTTTCCAGATCCATAAAAGCCCAGAAAACATCCTTACCTTTTGTAAAGCTTTCTCACATATCTGTCTTACCACAAACATCTGATC
>NC_134793.1:63217877-63230377 GCF_046742065.1 Oratosquilla oratoria | reverse complement strand
GACAGAACTTTAGTCTTGATTTCCTATTTTCTTGTTTTTCTGTGCCTTTAGTTTGATTATTTTTTCTCCTATAAGAGTAAGGGGATAAATGGCGTAATATATCAATTAGAGTGTATATCAGGGAGGGAGGAAGGGGAGTTAATATATGACCCAGGAAGAGCTAATAACACCTGATTTTACACTAAATAGTATTTCAAAGTAATCCACGGCTTCACAAGAACTCTCCCAGTGACCATATATACCAAAACGTCCTCGCTACGTTTCCACCCTTTGCAATTTTATTCTAGCGAGCGACCCACCGTTTAACCAGTGCTTTTGTCTTTATGAACATGTTGTGCCTCTGACTAGGGAGGTATTAGTTTTCAAGTGTTGGTTTATGTACTAGAAACTTAATCTCTTTCCTTCAAACAGAGCTCCTCAAATAGACCTGTTCAAAAACAAATGTTACTGTACTTTTTCCCTTTTTTTTTTTTTTTTACCTGAAAAAGCCAAAAACTACATCCATTTTGATCTAGGGTGTATGGAAACGTTGCCACATGGAGGCTGAAGATAGGTAAGCGTGTGGTGGAATGGAAGGAGGTTTCTTCAAGGTTAAAATGGATGAAGGTGAAACTGAGAAGGGAGATATGGGTATTTGTAGGTGCATTTGGGCCTGTTAGTGATAAGAGTGTAAAGGAGAGGGAGGCCTTTTGGATAGATTTAAATGAGTGTATAGAGGGTTTAGGGAGAAATGTCATTGTAGTGGCATTGGGAGACCTTAATGCTAGGGTATGAAAGAAACCAACAGATGGAGTGGTTGAGAAGTGTGGAGTTCCGGGAAAAACCGTAGTGGAGAGTTGATGATGGAGATGTGTCTAGAAAGAGTTGATGATAGCAAATACGATGTTTAGGAAAAAATTCAAGCATAAGCATAAGTACACATTAGAGAGGGTGATGGATGAAAGGGTAGTTGTAAGATGTTCGTAGATATAGGTAGACAAGTGAAGTAGAGAGAGGGGTAGATAGTGGGGGTTCCATTTCTATTGGATTGGCTATTTGGTAAACAACAGTTTGAAGGCAAGGGTTGCATTTTATGGGTTAATAGTTTATAAACATAGCCGAAGGTGAGAAGACGAGGAACTGTATAACTTTGCTCTCAGAGTTGTGCTTATAAACAAGTGCCTGGGGATCCGATTTCAATGCTGTAAACATGTATTTTGCTGATGTAACCTAAGTGAGTGTGCAGTGATTCAATTTTTCTTGAGTAAATAACATTGCATGCGGACTTGTAACAACAAATCTGATTGGAGAAAGGATGGATGAAGAGAAAATTAAGTTGGATTACTATTGTAAGATCTCGCCCTTAGGGGAGGTTCTTAAGTGTAAAGTTAAAGATCACTGGACTAAAGAATTATGACTTCACTGCAGAATTGACATAGGACCTAAATTGAGTGTTCTCGATGGGAGTCCCTTGGTGTACCTAATATAATCTCCACTGTTTAATTCCCCCTCCTATATATAAGATAATACTAAAATAATATATGTGATGTGCTATGTCCTATACTAAGTGTAATTAACAGTCTAGAGCTTGACTAAGTCGGGTGGTTGGAAGCACAGGGCCTACCTACTAAAATTGTGAGTAATAATTGTACGCAACAAAAACAGTGATGAGAGGAAAGTAGAAAGTGAAAGACGTACTAAACGAAAGTAAAAGCACGAAAAAAAGACGGCACATAGGGGCGGCATCAGAGTGGTGACAGACGGCCACAATGGTAGATAGGGAATCAATGGACTATATAGTGGTAACCAGGAGAATAGTAGGAAGAGTTAAGGATGTAAATGTTCTAAGGGAAGAAAGTGGGGGAATATCAGATCATTTTTTGGTGGAAGGTAAGTATAGAGTGAAGGATAGATGGAGGAAGAGGAAAAGGACAGAAGGTAGGGAGGTGCTTAAAGTAAACTGCTTAAGTGAGAAAGAAAAGGGGAAGTACAAGAAGAGGCTGGGACAGGAGTGGGATGGAGTGAAGAATAGAATGGAACTAGGAGTGCAGGAGGAATGGGGATGGTTCGAGGAGGGAGTCACAAGGTGTGCAAAGATGTGTGAAACAAGGAGGACGGGAAGAAATAGAAGAAAGGGTAGTGAGTGGTGGGATGATAAATCAAAGAAAGTTGTAGAAGAGAAGAAGGTAGCGTTGACAAATTGGTTACAAAATAGGACGAGAGAATCATGTGAGAAGTAGAAGGAAAAAAAAGAGAAGTAAAGCATAAGATAAAGGAGGCAAAGTGGAGAGCAGGTGTGAAACTGGGTATGAGTATGACAGAAAATTTTGTAAGTAAAAAAGAGGTTTGGAAAGAACTTAAAAGAGGAAGGCGAATCAAGTAGAGAAGCAAAGATAAAAAATGCAGATGGAGAGATGATAATGGAAGATACAGCAACAAGAGGAAGATGGGCAAAGTATTTTAGGGAGTTGCTAGATGTGAAGGAGGATAGGGAGGGAAAGATAGTTGCAGTGGGTAGCGCTAAGAAAATGAGAGTGATGAGAGAGGAAGATGGAGGAGAAATAAGGAAAAATGAGGTGAAGGCAGTTGTTAAGATGATGAGAGCAGGTAAGGCACCTGAGTTCGATGGGTGTCATCCAAAATATCTTAAAAAAAAAAAAAAAAAAAGTACAGTGATGGTTGACTGGCTGGCTGATGAGATTATTCAATGTTTGTTTAAGAGAGAGTAGGGTACTTGAGGACTGCAGGAGTGTCTATATATTTCCATTTTACAAGGGAAAGGGGGAAAATTGTGAGTGTAGTAGTTTCAGAGGGATTAGCTTGTTAAGTGGATGAAGAGAGAAACAGAGGGAGTAATTGGTGAGGAACATTGTGGGTTTAGGACAGGTAGGGGTTGCGTGGATCATATTTTTGTGGTAAGACAGATATGTGAGAAAGCTTTACGAAAAGGTAAGGATGTTTTTTGGGCCCTTATGGATTTGGAAAAGGCAGGGTAGACAGGAAGGCACTATGGGAGATATTACAAATATATGGAATAGAAGGAAAGCTGTTAAGAGTAGTCAAGAGGTTTTACGGGAGTAGCAGAGCTTGTGTTAGAATTAGAAATGGAGAAATTGAGTGGTTTGAGGTAATGGGGGGACTTCATCAGGGATATGCTAGGTCGGCTTGGTTGATCAATTTACACATGGATGGGGTGGTGCGAGAGGTAAATGCAAGGGTAATAGGTCGGGGATTGGAAATGGTTAATGGAAATGGAGAAAAGTGGGAGATAAGGAAGCCGTGTTTCGCTGACGACACTGCGCTTTTAGCAGGAGCAGAGGAGGATTTGAGGAAGTAAGTGACAGAATTTGCTAGTTAGAAAGTTGAAGATAAATGTGGGTAAAAGGTGATGAATGTAGAAGGGGAGAAAGTGGCAGCAAACTGGAAGTGAGTATTAAGGGAGAGAGACTGGAGTAAGTGGATAGTTTTAGATACTTGGGTGCGAACGTGGTCGAAAAGGGAGGAGTGAAGGTGGAGGTAGAATGTAGATTGAGAGAAGCAAGTAATTGCCTTGGGGATTAAAAAGTGTAATGAGAAATAGACATTTGGGAATGAATGCTAAGAGGAGATTGTATGAAGGAGTGATTGTGCCAACAACACTGTATAGGGTAGAAACATGGAACATAAGAAAGAAAGGGAGAAGGAGTTTGAATATGTTTGAGATGAGGTGCCTGAGAAGTATGATAGGGATTACTAGGCTGGATAGAGTAAGAAACGAGGAGGTGAGGAGGAGAACGGGAGTGGAAAGGGAGTTGGGAGATAGGGATGATGAAAGAGTATTAGGATGGTTTGGACACATGGAAAGAATAGGGGAAAAAATATTATCAAAAGTTGTGTAGAAGGCAGATGTAGAAGAAGTGAATACGTGGGGGTGGCCAAGGATGCAATGGATGGATGAGGTAAAAGGGACATTGGGAAAGAGGTGAATGCCTGTTGAGGAAGGACGTAAGTAGACAGAGGATAGCGGTGAATGGAGAATGGTTGTATATGGATGAAGCTGTGATACATGAAAGGGAGTGGGTGGGGGATGGGGGTGAGAGAGTATGTGTGAAAAAAAAAAGTTTAACGCAGCCCGAATGGATTTTCCCCGTCTTCTTGTTTTCTGTATGAGGGGACGGAGAGGGGAGTTGCCGATTTAATGAAGCGGCCTTGTTGTGAATGTGCTGTGTCTTGCGACAACGCTTGTGACCCAGGGTAGAGGGCGAAATGCAGGCATGACCTGTCATCCAGGAGGAGCCAAGATAAGAGGTGAGGGAGGGGGATGAATGGGAGTGGAGCATGTGGGGATGAAATGGGTGGGAGTGGATTTTATGCCTTTGTTTTTTGGCTACCTCCCATGTTAGGAGGAAAGAGCCTTTGGTATATATATGTATGTATCTTACCAAGAGGGCCAGTTTTGAAGCATTTGTAAGCCTATTATGTGGTACGATTTTTTTATCTACCCAAAATAGAGCAACAAATTAGGTACCAAATGAAAGAACAGAATTTTAAAAGATATAAAGTTGTTGAAAATCCTGACTTTTTTGCTAACCTGGGGACATGGTTTTTGTATGGATATTTGATTTTTAACTGAATTTAGACCAAAAGTTTACCAGAAAATACAATGAAACCCATGATTTAAGACCTCGCCTATGAAACGGTTGAAGCTATCATTCCATTCTGTCAGATGGCTAGGATCAAGACGATTACCAGACAGAACTGCATGAAGCTCTTCGTGAAACTCCCTGACAAACACAGAGCACTGATGAAGAGCAAATAACCCTGGAGGAAAGAGGACTGTATTTGTCTTGGAATTAGACAGCCTGTTCGACATAGGAGCTCCAGATACTGTTCAGGATATAGAGAGCAACAGACTGTTATCCAGGAAGAAAAAAGATAAGGACATCAGGTTCTACCAGGACTAAACGACTGAGAGAAAAGGTTGTATGTCGGGTCATGACAAGATCTTTGAGACAAGATCCCAGCAACAAGTAGGCTGGACTGAGAGGCATCTGCAGAGGCAAGAACAAGTATTATTTTGTAGTTTTACATACTCAACACATCGTATTGTATTGCAGTTTTACATGTTTACCACATTGTATCATTTTGCAGCTGAAGACGCAGTTACTCACGTAGATGACATTACCTGGGGTCATTCCAGCGACAGTGACGCTAACACAGATGGTATGGATTACTAGCAGCCTTGTTCTGGATGTTCTTACCATGAAGACACCATGTTTTTTACTTTCCCCAGGAGAGTCACAGAATGTGATGCCATCTGCAGTACAGCTGATCGTCTTGGCTTGTCTGACAATCAAGTTACTGCCCTAGTTTCTGTCACCTTGAAAGGTGGTGTGACTGATCTGGACAAGTTAATAATTTCTAAATCAACAACACGTCGTAACAGAATGCTGTCCAAGCACAATACCAGCCATAGATACATGGCGAAGTTCAGTGAGGACCTTCCCCAGCTTGCTGCTCTATACTGGGATGGGAAGATGCTTAGATACGTCCCGGTTAGTAAACAATGGACTACCTCAGAGACTTTAGCTGTGCTCGTGTCTGGACCACCTGTCTATCCTAAAGGGAAGTTACTGGGAGTATCTGTCATCGACAGTTCCATAGGCACAGCTCAAGCTGAGGCATCAATGGACTTTTTGAAGACCTGGGGGCTTGCAGGTGCCGTAACTGCCCTTGTTTTTGATACTACATCCAGTAACAGCAGAGTACGCAGGGGAGCTGCCAAACTGCTTGAGAAAAAGCTGAGTACTAAGGCGTTTTACCTGGCATGCAGACACCACATCCTGGAAGTGCTAGTTAGAAGAGTCTAGGAAAAGCTGTTTGGCAAGGTGAAGAGTCTAGATAATCCCTGGTTCAGACACGTCAAGGGTGTGTAGGGGAAACTGACAACAAACACTCCTAAAATTCTGATGGTAAGAAGCAAATGGCTCAGGGAAAAGAAGGTGGGTTGTGAGGAAATACTTCATGACATGCTCACATCTGAGAAACCACCGACAGCTGACTACAAAGAAATGGCTGAGTTCACAGTGATTGTTCTTGGAGGCACACCTCCCCATGGGATTCACTGGAGTCGCCCAGGTGCCATTCACTATGCTAGATAGATGGCCGGGAAGTTGTATTCCATGAAGATGTATATGTTTTGTGACCAACTTGAGTGTGATGAAAAGACTGTTGAAAAACTGGAATGGCTCAACATCTTCCTAGCGCTGTTCAACACACCAACGTGAATGATGACAACATCTGCTGCAAATGTTCCTGTGAATGATCTTCACCTCATCCAGGACATGCTGAGGTACAAGAAATCAGATCCAGAGGTTGCTGAAGTAGTTCTTCAGAAGATGAAACAACACAGGAGGCCGTGCCATTCACGTTCTTCAGGAGTAGGCCTAGTGACAAGCAGAAACAGGACATTGCTGCTCAGCTGCATGCCACTCAGAAACCAGACAGCTTCAGAAGGGGAAAACCTGTGTTTCAGAAGGTGACAGCCAAGACTACACTAGTAGATCTCATTGGTCCGGAATCCTACCTTTTGTTAGACATCCTCAGAATTGAACCTGATTGGCTCCTGGATCGGGTTGAATCATGGCCAGGGAAGGACTACAAGAAAGCCTTGGAATATGTGAGAAACCACATAGTAATGAATGACATCGGTGAGCGTGGAGCTAAGATGATGAGTGATTTTGCAAATGTCATCAGCACAGATCCCAAGAAGAGGGAATATCTCCTCCATACTGTGGAATACAACAGGCAACGCTTCGAAACCTTCAAGAAGCAAACACTTAACAAATCACTGTGTAACATAATTTTGATACATATAATCATGATTATTTTGATAGTTTCAGTTGATGGTTTGACTTGTTGCAAAGTTACACTTTCCACTTTGTATGATATATATCAAATGTATGGAATTTTGTTATTTTTCAGTAAATATTATACATAACATGCCATTTTTGTACAATGTTCATCAGATTGTACATGTTTAAAAGAGCATTAAAACTGCTTTAATTTGATAACTATTTTGTTGCTCTATCATGCTCTATGCAAAAATAATATCTCCAGGTTAGTAAAAAAGTAGATTTTCAACAATTTCGTATTTATTAAAGGTCACTCAGAAAATATCAAATCTAACGGTCAATATATATAGAATAGATCTTGCTCATTCATTTCGTACTTAATTTGGTGTTCTATATTGGATTGATGAAAAAATTATACTACAAAACATGCTTAGAAAGGCCTCAACATTGGCCCTTTTGGTAAGATAGATGGCAAAAAAATTCAGCCTCCATACAGCAATGCTACCATACATCCTAGATAAAGATGATTGTAATTTTTGGCCTTTTCAGGACAAAAAACATGGGGAAAACGAGGAAAATATAGAAACGTATAAAAATATGATAAACGTTTTTGAGCAGGTCTACTCCTCAAAGACTCCTCCTAATATGAAAGGAAATCTTAATGCATTGTTTAACTCAAAGCCGTTGTTTGAAATACCACTCCACTCTACTTCGACAAAACAATGTGGTGATTAATCTAACTTTTAAGAGAACAATGAAGATAATTTATATTTTTTAGTTCTCTTTCAAAATGAGGACCATATCATGAGCATTCCATATCATTAACCTGCTTTCTCATATTTTGTACACTCCATCTGTTACATCATTCCCTTAACAAATAAAAAACAAAAAAATGTGCATACGATTAAACGTATATATATATATATATATATATATATATATATATATATATATATATATATATATATAGATAGATAGATAGACAGATAGATAGATAGATAGATAGAGAAATACATACATACATACATACATACATACATACATACATACATACATACATACATACATACATACATACATACATAAATACATACATACATACATACATACATACATACATACATACATACATACATACATACATACATACATACATACATACATACATAAATACATACATAGGTTGATAGATGGATAGATACGGGCAACCCCTGCATGGTATATTGTAGACCGCGCCTTTCTCTAACACTTTTTCTGCGTTTTTATTCTCCAGATCCATCTCGCCAGTGGCTCATTTTGAGTATTGTGTTCACCTTCCAAATTGGAACAGGATAGAGGTACTCCACATAAGGCCAACGAAAAAGAAAAGGAAAATAGTGGAGGCAGCCTACATCGCTTCCCGCCCCTGCATCAACAATATTGATGTGCTCATTAAGTTAAAGGGAGCAGCAAGAGGCTAGATCATCAAGGAGGTCAAGAAGACGGGTAGAGATAGATAAGTAGACAGAGGAGGAAAACGACAAAGTCATCAGAGAAGTATAGAGGACGGATGAGTTTACGAAAGTGGATGGAGGGAGACATAGCAAGGATTCCCTGTAATTATATGTTCTCATAAAAATGAAACGTCAGAGAATAAAAACTCCAGCTGTTCTCTGCGTTTCCCTTGCCACCATTTCACTCATCTGTCTTCAGTACTTCAATCCGGGGACGACAATCGGAATTATTTGATCGACATCACCGTCACTGGTGATTCCATTCAGGTATGACAACGACGATAAGTCCATCAAGGAAACGTAACAGTCTTAATCACTAGCTAAGATGCCCTGGGTCACTGTGAAATAATGAGTACGGACGGCAGTTAGCAGTCGACATGGTTCCTCGGAAAGTAGATTAATTTCCAGGTTGGTGACTTTTATAGGGTCAATAGCTCAGTCGGTAAGGCGACGGCAGTGAGAATTCACGAACCCAGGTTCGAATCCGGGGACGACAGTCGGAATTATTTGATCGACATCCCCGTCACTGGTGATTCCATTCTCATATATATATATATATATATATATATATATATATATATATATATATATATATTTAAACTATCACAATTGTGACTGAAGGCGGAGGAAGTATACGGAAGTATACGGGGAATAATGGAAGAATTTTACTGCCTTAACGTTTTGACCCTTAGGGTCTTGATCACAAAGCTTAACAATAAAGTACAACATGGACATCTTATACACAGGCATGTCATCTCACAGGGTCCCTAGGGAAGGTCGTCGTGCTCGTAACATTTGTCCGTTTATTTTCATCAACTACCAATAAACTTGTAGCTCTTGCCAAGCATATAAAGCCATATCTATGGTTGATGTTATTATTAGCATTAATAGGCTGCTTCTATTGTTTTCCTTAATTTCTTCGTTGAACCTTTATTTATTATAATTGTATTATTCCAATCCGGAAGATGGTCATGTGTATCAATGTGTCTTACTATAGAATTAGAAAACCTGTGGGTTCTTACATCATTTTTATGTTCGTATAACCTTTTTTCTAATCCACGACCTGTTTCCCCAAAATATAAAGATGGGCAATTTTTACATGGTATTTTGTATACAATACTATTTTCATTTGTAAGGTTATTATAGCTACGCGTAACCAACTGTCCCACTTTGCTACCTGATGTTCTGGCTATCTTAATACCTGCTTTTAAGAGGACGTTGTCTAGAGTTAGATTAATATTGGAATTTGGAACTGTGATATATCTTGTTTCTTTGTTGTAATTATTGATATCTTTACTCTTCTTATTTATTTCCTTAGCGTTCTCTTTTAATTTAAGTAGGAGATCTTTGGAATATCTTAATTTGGTGAAAGTTTTTGTGATCTTCTAAAAATTCTTCACTACAGATGCGAAAAGCCCTGAGGAAGAAGCCAATTATCATACCTGTTTTAGTCTTAATATTGTGTCCCGAATAAAAATGTATAAAGTCTTCTTTATTTGTGGGTTTGCGGTATACCGAAAACTTTACATTGCTGTTTGTTCTGTGTATGACAGTGTCTAGAAATGGTAATTTTCTGTTGTTCTCTATTTCTGCCGTAGATTGTATGTTACTACTTACGTTGTTTAACTTACAATTTACGGTAGAAGTAGAGAACAACAGAAAATTACCATTTCTAGACACTGTCATACACAGAACATACAGCAATGTAAAGTTTTCGGTATACCGCAAACCCACAAATAAAGAAGATTATATACATTTTTATTCGGGACACAATATTAGGACTAAAACAGGTATAATAATTGGCTTCTTCCTCAGGGCTTTTCGCTGGAAATTATAACAACTATAGAGGGATTTCCCTCATTCCCCACATCACAAAGCTATATGAGAGAATAATTGAGAAAAGAGTAAGAGAGCTAGTAGAACCTTTATTAGGAGAGGAGCAGCATGGTTATAGAAGTAATAGATCAGTAGCGGACTTAACTTTTGGACTAAGGATGGTGATAGAGAAGGCATGGGAGTATAACTAAAGCGTATACATCGCTTTTATTGATCTACAGAAGGCTTTTGATTCAATACCTCGCGAAAAGGTATGGAGATGTATGGAGGAGAGGTATGGTATGGGTAATGACAAAAGTAGACATAAGCAGGATTCAGGCACCGGAAATGAGACCATTAAGAGCCATAGTTGGAAAGACGAGGAGAGATCAACTAAAAAATGAAGGTATAAGGAAAAGCATTGGCGTCTGTTCCATGCTATGCAAAATAGATGCTGCCCAGTTAAGATGGTTAGAACATTTAGAAAGAATGGATGAAGAAAGAATTGCAAGGGGATGCTGGGAGTGGATGCCGGATGGAAGAAGGCCAAGAGGAAGACCGAGAAAGTGATTTTTTTTTTTTTTTTTTTTTTTTTTTTTAGCCCTCAGCAGACATGACTTACCCAACATCGAAACTCTGAGGGAGGAAGGGGCCCTCCATGATATAGCCAGATGGAGGAACATGCTAGGACCACTGACAGGCATAACGCCTACTACTGGGAACTAAAGTAAGAAGTAAGAGATATACATATATGTATATATTATATGTATTATATATATGTATATATATATATATATATACATATATATGTATGTATTGTATATATATATATGTATATATGTATATATATTTATATATATGCATATATATATATATATATATATATGTATATATATATATGTGTGTGTGTGTGTGTGTGTGTGTGTGTGTGTGTGTGTGTGTGTGTGTATGTGTGTGTGTGTGTGTGTGTGTGTGTGTGTGTGTGTGTGTGTGTGTGTGTATGTGTGTGTGTGTGTGTGTGTGTGTGTGTGTGTGTGTGTGTGTGTGTGTGTGTGTGTGTGTGTGTGTGTGTATGTATGTATGTATATATTTATGTACGTATGTATGTATGTATGTATGTATGTATGTATGTATGTATGTATGTATGTATGTATGTATGTATGTATGTATGTATGTATGTATGTATGTATGTATGTATGTATGTATGTATGTATGTATGAATGTATGTATCACTGGTGAGAAATGTAGTAACACATTTGTAAATCACAACTAGCCCCACGAAAGAAAGAGTTGAGTAAGCGAAAATATATATTTCGTTTGCTAACTGCAATTCTCTTCAGTAGTACTACTGAAGAAGATTGCAGTTAGATTGATAGTGTAATAGGCTAAGTCACTGATAATTTGTCACGTCCGTGCTGAATTCAAGTCCTCGGGTCGACTACGTTTCAATTTCCAACGTATGCTTCCTTCGAGCTCCTCGTCAGTCTTGACTGCGATGGCATGAAATTGAAAGTGATCTGTGTTTGAAAATATGTTAATCTGTTCACTGGGAACCATTCACTGTATGTATGTATGTATATTTATGTATTAGTTACCATACTTCTGCCAAGGTTCAAATAATTCCGAATATATATATGTATGTATGTGTATATATATATATATATATATATGTATATGTATATATGTATGTATATATATATATTGATAAGTATTTTAGACAAATTATTTGGATGATGGAGAACATAAACACAGGGGAAGGCTCGGAACCCTAAACACTCTAACGTTTCGTTCGCGTAGAACTTCTTCAGAGAGTGTATGTAGAACTGCAATTGAAGTTTATGTACTAAATCTAATTATCTTTTCGGACACTTGGGAAAGGTCGTTTTTTTGGCGTGCTTCAGAATTAAAATACTAGTTTCTTTAGCTAAATTGATAAACCCTCCTCGATGATTCGATGAATTATTAGTTGAAATATATGCTGATTCAACAATTCTTTTTGTGAATTTATCAAAACCTTTATGTAGCACTTCAGCTTCTCTCCATTTTGGTAAATGATCGAATTTTTCCGCATGAAATACGAAAGAATTAGATGTCCTATGTGCTTTTATGTCGTTTTTATGTTCATAAATTCTTTTTTCTAATCCTCTTGACGATTCGCCAAAATAAGCCATTGAGCAACTATTGCACGGGATTTTGTATACGACGCTGTTTTCGGAATTGGTTCTCTTTTCAGAAGTCTTTATTAAATCACCTATCCTCTTGTTAGTTATTTTAGCTATGTTCATACCTGATTTTGTTAAATATTTGTCTATTATTAATGACGTTTCTGAGCCAGGTACTGATATAAAATTTGAATTATTTTTATCATTTCTCTCTTTCT
>NC_134793.1:63202877-63212877 GCF_046742065.1 Oratosquilla oratoria | reverse complement strand
CTTAATACGCCGTCCTATTTTTGTTTCGTCCCCAAACTTATCAACATCACTAATGGTCTCATTATTCAAGTCGTTTATATTTATAATGAACAATAAGGGACCCAAAACCAAGTACTGGTGAACTCCGCTACTAACACTCCCCCATTTGGATTTTACTCAGTTCATGACCCGCTATTTTCTGTTACTATGTCTCTCGATGTGAGCCCTGGTTCTATTAGATATTATTGATTCCAGTATTTACCAATAACTGACGTGAAGCTGATTGCCCTGTAGTTGTGCATAGAAAATTTATCTCCTTTTTTAAAAACGAAAAGAACGTTTGCCTGCCTCCAAGAAATAGGCACGAATCCAGTGTCTACCAACTTATTAAATTCTTCCGTTAACTGGTCGAAGCATTCAAATTTACACTCTATTAGCACCCTCGATTTTTTTTTTTTTTTTTTTTTTTTTTTGCCTGGACCAGGGGATTTTATAGCTACTTCTTTCTTACTAATCCTGATACTACTTCCCCCACCCCCACTAAAGGCCTGGCTACACTCAGATACTATATCCTCTCTTTTGTAGATACCGAGAAAAAATATTCATAAAACACCTTACTAATTTTTCCTCTGAGTCTATCAATATATTCTTTCCTTATTTTTCATTCTGTAGTGATGAAAGATGCCCTTTGGGTTAGATTCCGCTTGTCTAGTAACCTTAATTTTGTAGTTATGTTTCGGTGTGCGCGTGTTCTTTTTAACCAGTCTATCCATTTCGTTATACCTATACTTTTTGTTCTAATATCATTTTTCATCAATGTGGGAGTATTAGTATTCGGCCTTACTGCTTTGGGAGGTATAAATTTACGTTGGCACACAAAATTCTAACAATGATCTCACTTGAAGGTTCTCTAGATCAGGTCCCCACGACCTGACTTAGGACTACACTCCTGCCTCCTGGACCGGTTCTAAACTGACCTAAGTATTTGCTCAGCTTTTCAAAATTTGCACTTCTGAAGGACAACTAACCCTATAGCCTAAAGTGGCCTTCATGTAATTAGTATCTGTTATCGCTAGTGCGTCCATTCCTGCCAACCTGGAAGTTTCCCGCGGCTTTCAACATCAACCGAAATCTCTTAGGACCAATTTCAAAAATGCCAAGTATCAATTCCCTCCTTATGTATCTATTTTCAACCACCATTTGAGATTTTTTGTTTCGGCCTATACCTAAGGACTAATTTGTTGTGTTAGCATGCGTGCATAGGTATGTGCGTATGTGCTCGCGTTTGTGTACGTGTGCCGTGTGATTACGTTCGCATGGATGTGTGTACACATGCGTACACGCGTGCATAAGAGGGAGAGCGGCAGAGAAGGGAAAACAAAGAAATGCACGAACAAACTAGCAGGGAACTCGACTCAGCAGCCAGAGACAGAGGCGAGGCGGGACGACCTTGCCGAGGAGGAGGAGGAGGAGGAGGAGGAGAAGGAGGAGGAGGGAGGAGGAGGGAGGAGGAGGAGGAGGAGGAGGAGGAGGAGGAGGAGGAGGAGGAGGAGGAGGAGGAGAGTGAGAATGCCGATGAGGATGAGGATTAAGAAAAGCAGCAGGTGGTAATCGAGAGGAGGAGGAGGAGGAGGAGGAGGAGGAGGAGGAGGAGGAGGAGGAGGAGGAGGAGGAAGGGGTGAAAGACATGAGAGAGAGGCAAAGGCGAATGAGGAGGGGCAAAAGTTGAAGGATAGAGGAAGAGGGGAATAGAATAGAAAAAGTGAATGAGAGGAACAAGGAAGAGGAAGAGGTGGAAGAAAAGGAAAAGAAAATGAAGAGGACAGGAAAAAAGAAAATGAAAAGCAATAAGGAAATAGAGGAATTGGTAGAGGAAGAGGGTGGAAGAAATATAAGGAGATATAAGAATAAGTTGAAAGAGGTATAGGAAGAGGTAGAAGTGGAAGAATAATAAAGGAAGAGGTAGAACAAGAGGTAGCGTAAGAGATAGCGTAACAAGTAGAGGAATTGATATAGAAAGATGTAGAGAAAAGAATAAGTACGATTACAAGTTATTTGGAAATTCGTTAACAAAAGTGAATAGTGAAAAAGATCTCGGCGTAATTATCAGTAACGACCTCAAATCATTCAAGCAGTGTATTTCAGCCTCTGAGAAAGCAAATAAGGTTCTAGGACTGATTGCGCGATCTTTTGATTTCAAAAGTCCATCACTCATTAACAAGCTATATAAATCGTTAGTTCGTCCACATTTAGAATATACTGCTTCCGTATGGTCACCGAATCTCATTAAAGACATTGACAGACTGGAAAAAGTACAACGGCGAGCCACAAAACTTATTCCAAATATCAAAAATAAATCATACGAAAATCGACTAAAACATATGAATCTGTTTTCCCTAAAAAAGCGTAGACTCAGAGGTGACTTGATACAGGTCTTTAAAATTCTAAAGGGAATTGACAACATCAAAAGTGACCAAATTTTCACATTGAATGAGAATCAGAGAAGAAACAATGTTCTCAAACTGTCCGGAAATAGATTCAATTTGGAAGTAGGTAGAAACAACTTTGCCAACCGTGTAGTTAATGAATGGAATAAACTTCCTGCACAGGTAGTGCAATGTAGTTCAGTTCGAAGCTTTAAAAATAATTTAGATAAACACCTAAGCAAGATGCTGTAATGATTATGATTTATTTTATATTATTTGTCTTTGTTTTGTTATCATTTGTCTGTTTGATTTTCATTTATTATTAGTTATATGTCAATTTATTATTATTTACTATTTACCTGTTTGTTTATTATTTAACTATACCTATGCATTTATTTATGTATTTTATTTGTTATTTACATTATTATATCTTTTATTTTTTATTTTATTATTATTATGATTTTTTCGCATCCGACCTAGATATGAACCAAAAGGTCTCCTGTCGGCATGCTCCGCCTTTGTAATCCTTTGTAAGAGATAGATGAAAATGTACAGGAAGATGTATAGGAAGGTTTACGAGCGAAGGAGGAAAAAGAAAAGAAAGAGGTAGAGGTCGAGTAGAAAGAGGAAAAGGTACAGAAAGATATATAGGAAGAGGTAATTGGAGGAGAAGGAGGAGAAAGCGGCAGAATAACAGGTACAAAAAGAGGTAGAGGAAAAAGAAAGAGGAAGAGAAAGTGGGAAAAAGGAAGAAAAACAAGAAAAACAGGAGAAAGAAAGAGGAAGAGGTAAAGAAAAAGAGAGAGGACGAGGTAGAAGTGACAGTGCAAGAAGATTGAATGGAGGAATGAGGAAAAGGAAGGCGCAAATAGAATGGAGAAACAAGTGAAGAAGGAATGGAGGAAGAAGCGGAGGAGGAAGAAGTGGAGGAGGAGGAAGAAGTGGAGGAGGAGGAAGAATGGAGGAACAAGTGGAGGAAAAGGAATGGAGGAGCAAGTGGAGGAGGAATGGGAGAAAAAGAGTAGGGATGGAGGAGGAGGAGGAAGAATAATAGAGGAAGAAGAAGAAGAGGAAAAAGAATGGAGAAAGAAGTGGATAAGGAATGGAAGTAAAAGAGATGAAACGGAGGAAGAAGAGGAGAAGGAAGAGGAGCAAAAGGAGCAATAGGAGGAGAAAGAGGTGGAGAGGGAGAAGGAGGAGGAGGAAAAAGAGGAAGGAGGGTTAAACCGACGGGCCGAGCCTTTAGTTCCTCCGCTAATCCTCTTAGGGGCTTTTATTTCTTTGTTGAGCATGAGCTCCGCCTTCCACTCTACTCCCTCCCTCCCTTCCTCCCCTCCACACTTCCCTCCTTCCCGATAGCCCTCCAGTGCCCTCCCCCCCAAACTTCGCTTTATCTCCACATTCCCATCAGCCCTCCCTTCCTCCCTCCCTCCCTCCCTCAAACACTCATTTTCTTCTTCCTTCACCCACTCTTTCTATTCCTCCCTCCCACTCTCCCTCCCCACTCCCTCTTCCCTTTCCTCTTTATCCTCCCTCCCTTTCTCCCTTCCTCCCTCCCTATACCCCATAGTTTCCTTCTTCTTCACAAATATTTTACCGTATCAAGTGTGAATATACGTGCGCACACACACACACACACACACACACACACAGAGAGAGAGAGAGAGAGAGAGAGAGAGAGAGAGAGAGAGAGAGAGAGAGAGAGAGAGAGAGAGAGAGAGAGAGAGAGAGAGAGAGAGAGAGAGAGAGAGAGAGAGAGAGAGAGAGAGAGAGAGAGAGAGAGAGAGAGAGAGAGAGAGAGAGAGAGAAAGATGCGTGGAGCATTGGGTGAGGTTAAGTCACCATTAACCTTCGCCAATGTCGAAATGAAATTATGGCTTGCCAATGGGACGAGGCACTCAAAATCACAACAAAGACTTTTGGTTCTCGAGTTTCTGCCAAATACACCCAAGGAAAGCGGGGGGGGGGGGGGCTTATAGCTCGAAATGCGTCCCTTTTTTCATGTCAGAAACGGACTGTATATCGTTCACCTTATATATATATATATATATATACATACATATATATATATATATATATATATATATATGTATATATTACATATATATACATATACATATATATATATATATATGTATATATATGTATATGTACATATATGTTATGTATATATATATACACATATACATTTATATATATACATATATATATATACATATATATATAAACATATATACATACATATATATATATTTGTATATTTCGGCAGCAGGTTTTCCTGTAGACAGGTTTCATTGAAGAAAATAGCAATTGATGCATTGATGATCTTCTTGTGTAGAGTTTCAATACGTCTAACTATAGACTTGGACCAGCAATAGCAAACTTGGACCAGCGATAGCAAACTTGGACCAGCGATAGCAAACTTACCTCCCCACGCCAAGTCTATAGTTAGCCGTATTGACACTCTACACAAGAAGATCATCAATGCATCAATTGCTATTTTCTTATATATATATATATATATATATATATATATTTATATATATATATATATATGTATACGCACACACATATTTGTATATATTTGTTTATATGCATATATCATATATATATCATATATATATATATATATATACATATATACATATATATATGTATGTATATATGCGTATATGCATATATATATATGTATATATGCGTATATGCATATATATATATACATATATATATATATATATATATATATATATATATATATATCATTAAAAGTGATGGCTAGTTTTGCATTGATTATTTTCTTATAGGTATTTTCCATATACCTTATTATAGATTTATGTTCCTTAGAAAGGAAATTTATGACTTGGCTGTATGTAGTCATATTAGCTAGATCGCGATTTCGGGTTCTAGACCCTTCCTCAGTAGCTATTGGGATGTACTATCTTATAGGATAAGAATTAATCCGATGAGTCTTATGAAAGTTCTAAGTTTTATACTAAGCCTTCTTACTGGCTAAACACTCTAGGGGAGGTCACCCGGTATTTCGGGCAGTGACGAAATGTCACATACACTAGGAGAGCCTCCGGGTGATGTTGTGGCGGAATGTGGCATGCTTGTGGTTATGTCGTTTTGTTTCGTGTTTGTACTGGTGGTATTTTGTCCCATATTCGCGTTTGTGGTGTTATGTCTCATGTTTGGATTTGCACCTGTTTGTCTCATGTTTGGGAGGGCTCTAAGGTCGTCTGCTTGTTTATTTAGAGCTGGGCTTAACTCCTTAATATACAATGCTTCTAAAATTGGGAGCCGTCTATCGTCAGTACATAAATCCAAAATTTCAGTGTTTTCCTCTAGGTTCTCTCTTGATAGTGTTATGCCATGTGCTTCTCTTAAATGGTTTTTAGGGGCTCCAGATGTCAGGTGATATGAGAGGCGACGGGACAACCTCATTGTCGTCATGCCAATATAGATGGATGGGAGGGCTTCACAGTTCCCTCGTGTACATGTGAACCTATAGATGACATGGGATTTCTGAAGTTCCCTTTTCTCTTGTTGGGGGCTGTTTCTAATAAGGAGGTGCTAGTTTTCTTGGTTTTATAATAAATTACCAGGTTGAGTATTTTCTCTGGATTGACTGGTTTGAAGTTTATTTTAATAATTTGTTTAATTATGCGTTCATCTTCTTTATATGCTGGCAAAAAATAGATTTATAATAGATGTTAATTTTCTCTTTATTCTGGTTATTATTGTTGTTTTTATGCCAGCCGTCCATTATTCTCTTTATAGAATCACTAAAGAAAAAGGTTAATCGACTAATAGAAGGGAATAATGCTGCCAGTAAAATAAAACTTGACAAACTTTGAGGCAAGTATGGGTTACTGCTATGGGACAGTAAAAACACACAAACCTGGCAATAAACTCCGTCCCATAATTTCTTAAATACCTGCACCTACGTACAAACTCGCTAAGAAACTGTCCTCCATCCTAACTCCCTACACTCCCACCACCTACAGTCTACAATCCACATCTGATTTCCTAGATATCATCAAGGTAAACTCCGCTAAAGGCAGAATCGCTTCTCTTGATGTGGAAGGGTTATACACTAATATTTCCGTAGATCGCACAATCAATTACATCATCAACAAAGAGTACCACGATGACACCACACCTACATTAGATATCCCAGAACTTATACTACGGGAGCTGCTTGAATGCTGTACTAAACAGGTCCCAGACACTTGCCCCCGCGGGAACAAATATTGTCAAATTGATGGTGTTGCAATGGGATCCCCCCTCGGAGTATTGATGGCAAACTTTTTCATGGGCTGCGTAGAAGAAGAAGCATACACAAAAACAGAAAAGCCAGATATATATTGTAGATATATTGATGATATTTCATTAAGACCAAGAAAAGCAACGAAGCTGAAAAACTCCGCCACCTACTACAAAAGATATCTCAACTCACTTTCACTATGGAAGATAGCGTTGACGGAGCTTTGCCCTTCCTCGACCTCCTAGTGAAACAAAATGAACATGCTTTTAATACTACGGTGTACACAAAACCCACAAGCCCTGGACACTGCCTTAATGGTTCTAGTAAGTGCCCCCAAAGATATAAGGACTCCACCATCAGTGCCTATATCCGAAGAGCACTAACTCACTGTAGCACATGGAAACAATTGCATAATGAAATAGAACGTTCTACCCAAGTACTGCTCAATAATGGGTTCAGTTAAAAAGAGATAAGCCACCAAATAAAGAGAATAATGGACGGCTGGCATAAAAACAACAATAATAACCAGAATAAAGAGAAAATTAACATCTATTATAAATCTATTTTTTGCCAGCATATAAAGAAGATGAACGCATAATTAAACAAATTATTAAAATAAACTTCAAACCAGTCAATCCAGAGAAAATACTCAACCTGGTAATTTATCATAAAACCAAGAAAACTAGCACCTCCTTATTAGAAACAGCCTCCAACAAGAGAAAAGGGAACTTCAGAAATCCCATGTCATCTATAGGTTCACATGTACACGAGGGAACTGTGAAGCCCTCCCATCCATCTATATTTGCATGACGACAATGAGGTTGTCCCGTCGCCTCTCATATCACCTGACATCTGGAGCCCCTAAAAACCATTTAAGAGAAGCACATGGCATAACACTATTAAGAGAGAACCTAGAGGAAAACACTGAAATTTTGGATTTATGTACTGAAGATTTATGCCACATTCCGTCACAACACACACCCGGAGGCTCTCCTAGTGCACGTGACATTTCGTCACTGCCCGAAATACCGGGTGACCTCCCCTAGAGTGTTTAGCCAGTAAGAAGGCTTAGTATAAAACTTAAAACTTTCATAAGACTCACCGTGTTAATTCTTATCCTATAAGATAGTACATCCCAATAACTACTGAGGAAGCGTCTAGAACCCGAAATCGCGATCTAGCTAATATGACTACATACAGCCAAGTCATAAATTTCCTTTCTAAGGAACATAAATCTATAATAAGGTATATGGAAAATACCTATAAGAAAATAATTAATGTAAAACTAGCCATCACTTTTAATGATATATGCATTAGAGAAAAACTCCTGCCCAAATACTCTGATAATATATATATATATATATATATATATATATATATATATATATATATATGTAAATATGTATATATGTAAATATATATATATGTTATTATATATATATATGTATATATATATATATATATATATATGTGTGTATATATATATGTATATATATATATATATATATATATATACATACATATATCAAGGCTTTTTCCCCCTTACAAGGAAGGTAGCCAAAAAGAAAAGGCATAAAATCATTCCATCCCTAAATACATTCCACTCTATCCTCCCTCCCATCTTAGCACCTCCTGGATGACGGGTCATCCCTGCACCCTGTCCACTGCCCTGGGTCAGAAGCAGTGTCGCAAGGGACAGCACATCCACAGCAAGGCCACTTCATTAAATCGGCGACCGCCCCTCTCTGCCCCCCCCCCCATGCATAAAAAGAGAAGACGGGGAAAAATCCCTTCGGGCTGCGTCAAATTTTTCTCACACATACTACCTCATCCCCCATTCCCCCACCCATTCCACCTCATGCATCACACCATCATCCATATACAACCATTCTCCATTCACCGCTGTCTTCTGTCCTCTCCCGTCCTTCCTCCACAGGCATTCCCCTCTTCCCCAAAACCCCGTTCACCCCATCCATCCATCTCATCCTTGGACGTCTCCTTATGTTCACTCCCTCCACATCTGCCTTCCACACCTCTTTTACTAGTCTTTCTTCACTCATTCTTTCCATGTGTCCAAACCATTCTAATACTCTTTCATCAACCCTATCTCCCAACTCCCTTTCCACCCCTGTTCTCCTCCTCACCTCCTCATTTCTCACTCTATCTAGCCTAGTAACCCCCATCATATTTCTCAGACACCTCATCTCAAACACATTCAAACTCCTTCTCTCTTCCTCTCTTATGTTCCATGTTTCTGCCTCATACAGTGCTGTTGGCACAAACATTCCTTCATACAGTTTCCTCTTAGCTTCCATTCCCAATTGTCTATTCCTTATTATTCTTTTTAATCCACCAAGGCATTTACTCGCTTCTCTCACCCTATATTCTACCTCCACCCTCACTCCACCTTTTCCTGCCACATTTGCACCCAAGTATCTAAAACTATCTACTTCCTCCAGTCGCTCTCCCTTAATGCTCACTTCCAGTCTGCTGCCACTTTCACCCCTCGTACATCTCATCACCTTACTTTTACCCACATTTATCTTCAGCTTTCTCCTTTCACATACTCTCCCAAACTCTGTCACCAATTCCTCAATCCCTCCTCCGATCCTGCCACAAGCGCAGTGTCGTCCGCAAACAACAACTAGCTCACCTCCCACTTTTCTCCATTTTCTTTGACCATCTCAAATCCCTGACCTACCACCCTTGCATTTACCTCTCGCACCACCCCATCCATGTACAAGTTGAACATATATATATATATATATTTTTTTTTTTGACAGACGAGATTAAATAATATTGATGTTTCTGCATTATTTATCTTTTTGTTAAGAACTTCAATTTCTCTTGCTAATTTACGGTGTTGGACTGATAGTTTGCTGAGTAGCTGTCCGTATGAGGTTGCAACGTTTCGGTCTTCATACATACGACGCACCATATTACACTGCTCTACATGGAAAGATACACACACTGAACTGGAAAGACTTACCCAAGTCCTTATTAACAATGGGTATAGTAACAATTTAATTAACGAAGCAACAAAACGGGCCATCAACAACTGGTATTCTAACAAACCTACCACACAAAAACAAGAAAACATAAATATATATTACAGAAATTACATGTCATCAGAATATAAGACAGATGAAAAAGTCATTAAGGACATAATTACAATACACGTCAAGCCCACTGACCCAGAAGACAAAATATCACTGACCATATACTACAAGACCCGAAAGACGTCACAACTTTTACTGAGAAACCGCCCTCCCAAATCGACATCGTCTTTACAAGATAATCACGTCATTTACCAACATAACTGTACCAT
>NC_134793.1:63182877-63187877 GCF_046742065.1 Oratosquilla oratoria | reverse complement strand
TGAACGGTCCTTACATGTGTGAGTTTGATTTTGATTGTAATCATAAGGAAATCTTACCACAGGCTCGAAGCACAAGTTCATACATGAAGGGGTTGGGGTGGGGAACGTGTATTACAGTGTAGGAATGTGGGGAATACAGTAAAGAAGAGTGGGGGAGGACGTTTTTCGATCTCGTCTTCGCCCCAGCTGGATAAATGGGGTCTCTGGAGTTGGAGTGAATTTTTTTTTTCCAGAGGTAAACACACATATATTTTTCGAAATCATTTCATGGCTTTTTTTTTCGGCTGCCAATGAGGTGCCTCGTCTATACGAAAATTATTTACATAAAATTCCTCTACAACAGTTGCTCAATATTAACTCAAGCAGCGATGAATGAAGCAATTTTCTTTCCTTTATTTCTCTCATACTCACTAGTTCATTATAAATCATACATACAGGCACAGACATGAATAGACATACGTACACACGTACATAGTCAGCATTAGTTATCAAACAACCTAGGGTCTGCCGTACCCCCTCCCCTAAACTAAACCCCTAAAACAAATCCCCCCTGGATGAAAATCCCTTCCTACACAAAACTCACACACACACACACACACACACACACACACACACACACACACACACACACACACACACACACACACACACACACACACACACACACACACACACACACACACACACACACACACACACACACACACACACACACACACACACACACACACACACAAGCACGCACGCGCACACACACACATACAAACACGCACGCACACACACACACACACACACACACACACACACACACACACACACACACACACACACACACACACACACACACACACACACACACACACACACACACACACACACACACACACACACACACACACACTCATATATATATATATATATATATATATATATATATATATATATACATATATAATATATATATATATACGTACACACACACACACACACACACACACATACACACACACACACACACACACACACACACACACACACACACACATACACAAAAAAAAAAAAAAAAAAAAAAAAGCACCAGCAGGAGTGTTCCACCTGGCTGCTGTGTTCCACCAGGGTATGCCAGGAATGGGACGTAATTAAGTCCCAATTAACAACAAATCACTACCAAGTATTCCAAATTAAAGTTGCCTGGTGACCGTCTTTATGCAGCCCTCTTTATCCTGATAAGCGACCGGGATCTGTGGTATGAGCATTTCCATCCCAACACGACAAGGTGATCTACTAGGCATGCATATATACATAAGCACTCATGCACACACGCTTAAATGTATATGCACGTACAAAAGACAGACAGACACATACTCTCTCTCACACACACACACATACACACACACACACACACACACACACACACACACACACACACACACACACACACACACACACACGCACGCACGCACGCACGCACGCACACACACACACACACACACACACACACACACACACACACACACACACACACACACACACACACTTACTTGTCACTTGTTACCTGTTGATTGAGTTCTAGGGGCATTCCGTTACAATGTAACGCTTCATGCCCCAAACGATAACTTCCTCAGCACTTGTAGTTGTCTCTAATCACCTTGTGAGCCAGATCATAGGATTCCGCAAACAAATAGGTTTTCAATTTCTTCTTAAAATCGGAAATCGTTTCAGATGATTTGATATTTGCTGGGAGTCTATTGTATAGTCTAGGTGCACTTCTCTCGAAGGCTCTTCGTCCCACTTCTGTACGGTACCGAGGTTCCTGTAGTCGGTGCTGTTCATCACTATGTCTCAGTGTAACATCGGTATCGACTTGAAAGTCCATCAACATGTCCTTCAAATATTTTGGTTTCCCGAACTTCATCACTTGATATATAATGACACATTGTTTGAAAATTATCCGTGCCTTAACAGGCAGCCAGTGTAGGTCAATGTGGATAGGGGTGATTCGTTCCCTTCTCGATACACCCTTGATCAATCTTGCAAGTCGATTCATAATCATTAGAAGTTTCTTCAATAAATAGTTTGGAAGGCCATAATAAAGGGAATTACAATAATCAATTTTGCTGAGCACATGATTATGAATCAGCTTTTCCAACGTACAATCATCAACATACTTCTTAACAAATGCGATATTTCGCAAATGATACCCAGCTAAATTCACAGGTTGAGTAATTTGATTCTTGAGGGTCAGTTCACTGTCCAGCAAAACTCCAAGATCCTTTACACTGTCACTGACTGCAAGTTTAACCTCACTGATACACAAATCTCGAATTTGTAGTCTATCGAAGTCCATCCTTCGTCCAACAAAAAGGCACTCAGTTTTGCTTTCATTAAACTTGAGCTCGCGATGGTCCATCCATTGCTTAATGTCCAACATGATAGCCCCAAGGTGTGCTTCCGTTTCTTGTATATTGTTCACTAACAAGTAAAACTGTGTATCATCCGCAAATAGTTTAAAACCCACTCCATGCTTCTCTAACACATTGGATAGTTCAGCCGTGTACAGACAAAAGAACCCCCCTTAATAATGGCTTCATATCCGAGAAACAGTTTCCAATCTGCACTCGGTAAGTTCTATCTTTAAGATAACTCCTCAGATATTGTAGTGCAGATCCCTCAATCCAAAAATTCTCACAAACATTTAGTAAAGGTTCATGTACCACGGTGTCAAAAGCAGCACTAAGATCTAATAGCAACAGCATACCACATTTACCATCATGGAGGCCTCTCATATCACTAACCACTGAACATAATACAGTCTCCGTAGAGTAGAGTCGTCGGTATGCAGATTGAGCATCGGGGAGCGCCCCCACGACACTAAGATGTTCATTCAGTTGAGACAGCAACACATTTTCTAATATTTTCGACTGGAATGTCAAATTTGAGACTGGGCGGAATGAACTCAGGCTTTGGGGATCAAGTTTCCCTTTGATCACAAGTTTCACAATAGCCTTTTTTTCCGAGCTAGGAAAAATACCACTTGATATACTAGTATTCACCATACTTGTAATAACATCCACTAATTGTTCAAAACTTCCACAGTTGTTGATCTGATTCATGGGCATCGGATCATTAGCACAGTATGTAAGCTTTGCTTGCTTCATAATTTTCCGTACCTCAAGTGTCGTAACAGTGCTAAAGGAAGACAATTTCTGTTCAGGCACACCCACATTTACTATATCATCATTATAATTATAGTCAAGAGATAACAAAATCAGGGAGATTTTAGTTTCAAAGAATTCCAGAAACATATTCGCTAGTTCACCATCCGCATAGCCTTCAGGTAACGTAGGTTTCTTTTCCTTCCCAGTTAGATTATTAAGGATTTTATACAACTTATTCATACTAGATCCGGCTTGTACAATCTTATTCTTGTAAAAATCTCGTTTTCGACGCACAATCGGTGTTTTCTCAAAGTTCCGCGCCTTCGTGTATTCTCTCCTAGATTCAGCAGACTGATGTCTTCGCCATAATCTTTCTTTCCTTTTTTTGTCTTTTTTAGCTCGCAGTATCTCCTCATTAAATCACGGTGAACAGTCTCTTACAACAACCTCTTTCGTAACAATAGGACATATATTGGCATATTCTTTGCCTGCTATTTCATTATACAGGCTATATATGCAATCCGGGCAATCTTGCTTCATAGAGCCATGTATACACACCTCAATAATTCTGGCATTTAAACCAGTGAATCAGGGTCAAAATTACGAGTCGAGCGGAATTTTATGATTCTCTTCTCTCGAACAGGTATTGCCAAAGACAAAACAAAAGTTATAAGCATATGCGTGGGAGAAATAGTGCATACTTCATCAACACTATGGCCCTGTACAAGATCACGAGATCTGTCAGTGAAAACCAGGTCAATTATGTGACCTCCAATCGATGTAGGTTTATCCACCAGGTTTACATAGTTATAGATAGCCATGGTATCAATGAAATGGGATACATAGCGAGCATCAGGATCGTCCAACCACAGATTAAAATCACCACAAATAATTGCTGTAGCACTAACCATATCAACTGTATCCAAGAATAGTCGAAACTCCTCTATAAATGCACTAACGCTCGTGTTGGGTGGCCAATATATGACAATGAAAAGCACCTTACTACCCATTATCTCACATTCGACTTGAAGAACCTCAAAAGTGTTGCAGTAATGGGTCTTACGCTTCCTAATTTTCTTAATAGTGCAGGCGAGAAATACACCCACACCACCTCCACGCCTCCCCATTCTGGGACTATGAAGAAAAGTATGTGATGCAGGGGTCATTTCAGTTATAACAGTAGAATCATAATCAGACAGCCAAGTTTCCGTAACTGCAAATACATCAAAGCATTCTTCAGTGATTAAATCTCTGAGGGCCAAGGATTTATTTCTTAACGACTGAAGGTTTAGAAGACCACACTTTACTCTGTGAAAATTATTGGCCATAGCCATGATCAGTATTTTCCTCAATACGCTTCAATTCCGCCACCACGCTAGGACAGGCAAAACTAGTAGCATAATGTTCACTGGGCCTCTTTGCCTTTGCACCATTCGCACACTTCAGAGAGAAGGAATTGCACCCTCTTCCCTCATGGCTACCCGCACATTTATAGCATGTCGCATTCTCACCTCTCTGTTTAATAGCACATCTATCTACTCTGTGGCATGGTAACGATCGCGAACATCATACACCCCCCCACTGAAGTCGCAACTTATCCTTGTTATCACGAATAACTGACCTTACTTCTGGTTCGCACCTTATGATGTAGTGGCACGTATCTCCAGCCGCCTTCTTAGAAAACACTACGTTCATCTTGTCCTTGACATGATCCACCGATTTTAAGAAAACATTCCTCTCAACCAACGTATCCAATAACATATTTTTATCCTCAATTTTGTTGACGTTACAGATCATTGTCTTCGGTGCCAGACGTAGGACATTTTTCACAGCAACGTTGTC
>NC_134793.1:63167877-63177877 GCF_046742065.1 Oratosquilla oratoria | reverse complement strand
CCTTCAAGATGAGCTTAATAAACATGTTCTTCCATTGCCATCATCTACATTGATTGAACTAATTAAGTTATGTGTCAAAGATTGTAAGTTTCAATTCAATGGTAATTTCTATTCCCAAAAATTCGGCATGAGTATGGGAAACCCTTTATCCCCAGTTTTAAGTAATTTATATATGGAATTTTTTTAAACTAAAATATTACGCACAATCTTCCCCCCTAACATCCCTTGGCTTAGGTACATTGATGACATTTTATGTCTTTGGCCAGAAGAAAAAAATGTCCATAATTTTTTAACTAAGTTGAATACCCTTGTTGATTCTATTAAATTTACTTTAGAAATTGAGAAAAATTGTACCTTACCTTTCTTAGATTGCACTATCCTACGTCATGACAATAGCCTTAAATTTAAAGTTTATCGTAAACCAACCAATGTAAGTTCATATATTCATTATTATTATTCTCATCCAAATAATATTAAACGTACAGTATTTGCCTCAATGTATTTAAGAGCTTTTCGTATTTGTAGTCCTGAATTTATTGATGAAGAAATCAGAAATGTTTTTAACATTGGGCTAGAATTAAAATACCCTAAGCAATTCCTTGATATTGCTTACAATTTTGCAAGGAAATCATTTTTAACTCCTCAGCCTAAATCACCTTTCAATTATCATAATATTTTAATTTTACCATTTCAAGAAAAAAATTTAAGTATCACAGAATTATTAAAAAGATTTAACGTAAAGGTAGTTTTTAAACATGATAGTACAGTAAAACATAAACTCATCAACAATAGTATTGAAATTAAAAAAGGATGCATTTATAAAATTCCTTGCAAAATGTGTAATCAATTTTACATAGGTCAAACTGCCAAACCCTTAAACATTAGAATTGAACAACACAAAAAAAATGTTAGGGATGGCAATCATTCTAGTGGTATATTCAAGCATATTGAATTAAATAATCATCCAGTTGATTGGGGGTAATGCCCAGGCAATCTATTATACCAACAACATAATAGCAAGAAATTTAATAGAGTGCAGTTTGATTCATACCACCAGTAATCAAAATACCGATGCGCTTGGAAGTAAACTCCCAAACCGCACACACGCCTTAGACCGCTCGACCACTAAACAGCATAAAACCTTGGGAACTCATTGTCTAACTGACTCTCGAGATTGCGGAGGGCGCTTACTACACCCATTAACCACCCGTTTCACCACCAAGGCCGCTGCATCAAGTGAGAGTTGTAAGGACCGGATCGAAATCCCTTCACGCATGTCGCCAACGTAACCATTTAGGCGTGTGTGCGGTTTGGGAGTTTACTTCCAAGCGCATCGGGTTCGAGTCCCGTGCGCTACTGCCAAAAGAGATTATCTGATTGATGTCGCTGTCCACTAGCGAATTTCTCAAATGGTTACGTTGGCGACATGCGTGAAGGGATTTCGATCCGGTCCTTACAACTCCCACTTGATGCAGCGGCCTTGGTGGTGAAACGGGTGGTTAATGGGTGTAGTAAGCGCCCTCCCCAATCTCGAGAGTCAGTTAGACAATGAGTTCCCGAGGTTTTATGTTGTTTAGTGGTCGAGCGGTCTAAGGCGTGTGTGCGGTTTGGGAGTTTACTTCCAAGCGCATCGGTTTCGAGTCCCGTGCGTTACTGCCAAAAGAGATTATCTGATTGATGTCGCTGTCCACTAGCGAATTTCTTAAATGGTTACATTGGCGACATGCGTGATGGGATTTCGATCCGGTCCTTACAACTCCCACTTGATGCAGCGGCCTTGGTGGTGAAACGGGTGGTTAATGGGTGTAGTAAGCGCCCTCCCCAATCTCGAGAGTCAGTTAGACAATGAGTTCCCGAGGTTTTATGCTGTTTAGTGGTCGAGCGGTCTAAGGCGTGTGTGCGGTTTGGGAGTTTACTTCCAAGCGCATCGGGTTCGAGTCCCGTGCGTTACTGCCAAAAGAGATTATCTGATTGATGTCGCTGTCCACTAGCAAATTTCTAATATATATATATATATGTATATATATATATATATGTATATGTGTGTATATATATATATATATGTATATATATATATATATATATATGTGTGTGTGTGTGTGTGTGTGTGTGTGTGTGTGTGTGTGTGTGTGTGTGTGTGTGTGTGTGTGTGTGTGTGTGTGTGTGTGTGTGTGTGTGTGTGTGTGTGTGTGTTTTGTGTGTGTGTGTGTGTGTGTGTGTGTGTGTGTGTGTGTGTGTGTGTGTGTGTGTGTGTGTGTGTGTGTGTGTGTGTGTGTGTGTAAATCGGCAAAGAAATCTTTCTACAAGGAAAAAGCTAGTAAAACCTTTAATGTAAAAGACCTACATGTGCTGCCTTTCAACGAGAATTTCGTCAAACTACCTCATATTATTAAGACTTTAAACATTCATGTAGCATTTAAGAACTCCAATACAGTTAGAAGTCTTTTAATTAAAAACTCTCCTTATAAGGAAGAAGGATGCATATATTCAATTCCATGTAAAAATTGCAACAAATGCTATATTTGTCAGACTAGAAAAAAATCAAAAGTAAGGTTAAAACAACATCAGTATAGCGTCAAGAGTGGGCAAATTTCTAATGCATTATTTATTCACCTAAGAGATTTTAATCATTGCATAAATTGGGAGGGTGCTAAAGAAATTGTTAAAAATAAGTCATATTTACAAATATAATAGAATCCAGTTTGATCAATGATACATTTGTCAATAACTTAAATTTAAGTCATGGTATATACAAACTGAATGTGTTTGAGATGAGGTGTCTGAGAAGTATGGTGGGGGTTATTAGGCTGGATAGAGTTAGAAATGAGGAGGTGAGGAGGAGAACAGGGGTGAAAAAGGATTTGGGAGATAGGGTTGATGAAAGAATATTAGGATGGTTTGGACACATGGAAAGAATGAGTGAAGAAAGACTAGTAAAAGAGGTATGGAAGGCAGATGTAGAGGGAGTGAACATAAGGGGACGTCCTAGGATGAGGTGGATGGATGGGGTGAAGGGGGCTTTGGGGAAGAGGGGAATGTCTGTTGAGGAAGGAAGGGAGAGGACGGAAGACAGAGGTGAGTGGAGAATGGTTGTATATGGATGATGTTGTGACTGCATGAGGAGGAATGGGCGGGGGGATGGGGGGTGTGGTAGTATGTGTGAGTAAATTTTGACGCAGCCCGAAGGGATTTCTCCCCGTCCTCGCCTTATATGCAAAGGGGGACGGAGAGGGGGGGTCGCCGATTAAATGAAGCGGCCTTGCTGTGGATGTACTGTGTCTTGCGACACTGCTTCTGACCCAGGGCGGTGGGCAGGGTGCAGGGATGACCCGTCATCCAGGAGGTGCTCAGATGAGAGGGAGGGTGGGAGGGGTGTGGAGTGTATTTAGGGATGAAATGGGTGGGAGTGTTTTTATGCCTTTCCCTTTTTGGCTACCTCCCTTGGAAGGGGGAAAAAGCCTTGGTATATGTATGTATGTATGTATATACAAACTGGACAATTTTATTGTGAAAAAGGTAGTGGCCCAAACGTCCGCTGCTGCGAACGGGTCAGGTCGACAAAAGAGCCCCACAACCTTTCCCGGTTCCCTTCCTGACCTTATACAATGTGTATATATTCTTTTGTCCTTTTTCATTTTTATGTACCCTGAGAATGTCTGAATATCGGAAACGCTTGGTCATTAGTTTATCTTTTTCCTTGGTGTTTTTTCCGCATATCAAGAATCACGAGTTTATGTGATTTCTCATGCACATATATATGTATATGTATATACATGTTCATATATATACATACATACACACACACATATATATATATATATATATATATGTGTGTGTGTGTGTGTGTGTGTGTGTGTGTGTGTGTGTGTGTGTGTGTGTGTGTGTGTGTGTGTGTGTGTGTGTGTGTGTGTGTGTGTGTGTGTGTGTGTGTGTGTGTGTGTGTGTGTGTGTGTGTGTGTGTGTGTGTGTGTGTGTGTGTGTGTGTGTGTGTAAATGAAGATTTGGAGTCTGGGATCCATATTCGAAAAACTAAACACCAGACTCAATTGAAAGTTGAATGGCCGGTTCAATGCTGTTGATGTGACTGAAGAAAGGTTCTACGACCTTGCTGTTCAAAATGGCGAACACAGAACACCAACACTGGATTGATTGGGATGGAGTGACAACTCTACATAAAGAAAAGAACAAAAAGAAAAGACTATTCTTGGAAGCATGGGAATCTAAGAGCAACTGCACAAACAGGAGCATTGATCTCAATCCTATTTATCTAGGAACGAGGAGTAACTCTGGCTAATTCCTTTGTTCTGTTCTCTACTCTCTTTCTGCTTCTTTTGGACCTACCGTTTGTTTACCAGTTGGCTTTTGGCCGACCTCCTTTCTCGAAGGCGGTCTCCAAGTGTACTTTTTTAACTCCCCTTCCCGTGACTTTTGTTCCTTCTTTTCAGTTTTAGTTTACTTCCTTTTTCGCTCAAGTTTTATCCTCCTTTTTATCTTCTTTATTCTTCGTTTATTTATCTGATTGTAATGTAGTCATCTGTTATTGAGTCCTGTTCCTCCCGTTCCCCCTTCCTCCTTTCGGACATTTGGTCCACTTTCATTTATGTCTTTGGATTATGTTCTGTTTTTTTGTTTTGTTTTTTTTGTCACGTTTCTATGTTGTTTTTGTCACACTTGTTTTATGTTCATTGCCATTTAACTTTTAATTTGTTTGTTTTTCATTTGTTTGTTTGTAAGTTCCTCCATCCTCCTTTGGATTATGTTTTTTTTTTTTTTTTTGTCACGTTTCGATGTTTTTGTCTGTCACACTTGCTTGATGTTCATTGCCATTTAACTTTTAATTTGTTTATTTGTTTTTTATTTGTTTGTAAGTTAGTCGTTTCTTTCCGGGCATTTGGTCCACCTCCATTTGCGTCTCTGTCCTATATTCTGTCGTTTTCATGTTAGTGCTACGTTTGAGGCTTTTTTGCTACACTTGTTTTATATTCAAGGTAACAAAGGTAACTTTTATTTGTATTTGTGCACTGTATTTTGTTTGATTGTAATTTAGTCGTTTTTTCTTGACACTTCATTAGGGACATTTGGTCCACCTCCATTTGCATCTCTGTCCTATTGTCTGATGCTTTTGCGGTAGTGTCACGTATTGTTACTTTTGTTTTATGTTCACAACCATGTAACTTTTATTTGTATTTGTGTAGTGTATTTTGTTTGATTGTAATTTAGTCGTTTTTTCTTGACACTTCATTACGGACACTTGGTCCACCTCCATTTGCATCTTTGTCCTATTGTCATGTTTTTACGGTAGTGTTGTTACTTTTACTACGCTTGTTTTATGTTCACATCCATGTAACTTTTTATTTGTAACTTGTTTTTGGTACCAATATTTCATTTTTTGTAAGGTATTTATTATTGTAATGAGGTATGCTTTGTACATGTGATTGAAAGGGTAAACCTTTCCCAGGTTTACCACTTCGACGATTTACAAGGAGTTCACATCTTGTAACCATTATACCCCTTGAAGACGATTCCTGGACGGGAATCGAAACGTCGGGCAAATAAACCCATCAATTGAGTCTGGTATTTACAGTTTTTCCAATATATATATATATATATATATATATATATATATATATATATATATATATATATATGAATATATGTGTGAGAATCAACACCGTGTGAGATCGAAACCTTTATTAGTACGACGTTTCGCTGTTACAGCTTTTTCAAGTACAGACATATGGCAAACACTCTGAGTACATATAGGCCGAATATATGTATGTATATATATATGTGTAAAAAGATATGTATATATATGGATATATATGTATATATATGTATGTATATATATATACATATATATATATATATATATATATATAATATATATATATATGTTCGTTCGTAAAGAACTGAAGTCCAGGAGCCATGTTATCGGAAAATTTTCAAATACTGGACTCAGAATAACAAAATTTATTACCGACGTTTCGAACCCTTTCTGGGTTTCGTCCTCAGGGTTATGAGGACGAACCCCGGACAGGGTTCGAAACGTCGGTAATAAATTCTGTTACTCTGAGTCCTGTGTTTAGAATTTTCCGATAATATATATGTATATATATATATATAAATATATACACATATACATATATACAGGTATATATATATATATGTATATATATACACACATATATATATGTATATATATATGTATATATATATGTATATATATGTATATATATACATATATATATATGTATATATATATGTGTGTATATATATATGATATATATATATGTATATATATATATAATATATGTACATATATATATATAATATGTATGTATATACATATATATATGTATATATATATATATATATATATATATATATATATGAGTGGTAGGGTGGTGAGTTTAAACGCCAAGAATCCGTTGAAGTTTTATTTCTAACGTTTCGTCCAACTAGGACTTCTTCAGAGTGTACACAAATAGAACAATGACAACTTATATACCCGCACAGCTCACCCCGTTCCCCCTCGGTCAATGCTGCTGCCATCTCTCTTTCGTCTTGCCTCATGGATGATTAGTCCGCTTGCTATCCTCGCCAGCTTGACGAAACCGTCCCGATGGTTGCTGCATGGGAGTGAGGTAATGTATGCTGCCTCAATTGTCCTCCTTTCCTTTCTATCGAGTCCAGTATGGAGCACCTCTGTTTTTTCCCAATCCGGCAAGTGGCCAAATTTGTCGATGTGTACCACTAAAGAGTTAGACGTCCGGTGGGCTTTGATGTCATTTTTGTGCTCAGTTGTCCGCTTGTGAATTCCTCTGCTAGTTTCGCCATAGTAACTAGCGGGGCAGGCTTTACAAGGAATTCTATAAATTAAACTGTTGTCTTCGTTTTCTATTTTGTTTCTAATTTTATTTCTCACAACGTCGCCAATTTTTACCCCCGTGCTGAATGCCAGTTTCAGGCCTGCCTTGGTGAGACTTTGTTCCATGACGTTTGAGCACTTGGAGTTGGGAACGGACAGATACCCACGGTTCTCATCATTAGCCTCTTTTCCTTTGACACCCCTATTTCTTATTTGTAACGCCTTTTCCTTATTTCTATATAAAAAGCCTGCTGGGTAATATAGTTTTTTGAAAATATTGAAACCAGATTAGGATCATTGAGCAAAGCCCACCATAAAAACTCAAGTGACCTGATCGACAGGTTGAAGGACGTAGATCTATCAGATAAGACCATGGTTTCGTATGATATAACCAGCCTTTTTACGAATGTTTCTATTGACGGGGCATTAAAAGCTGCTGAGGAGGTAGTCAAGGACGTAAAAGACGAGGATTTGCCTGTAGGTAAGAAGGATTATTTAAAACTAATTTCCCTTTGTATAAAATTTGGTCCTCTAATCTTCAACAACGAAGAATATATTCAGTGTCGTGGGCTTGCTATGGGAAGTCCTCTCAGTGCCGTGTTAGCCTCTCTGTACATGGAGGTACTAGAGAAAGACAATTTCATAGGAATAATGGGCCAAGACTCCACCTGGATGCGGTATGTGGATGATGTACTCGTCGTCGCACCCGCAGATACTGATTTGGATGTTATGTTACAAGAGTTAAACAAGATAGTACGTGACATCCAATTCACAATGGAACGTGAGAAAGATAACCATCTGGCCTTTCTAGACACAGTAGTATGGAGACGTGGTAACAAGACAGCATTTTCAGTCCACAGAAAATGCACAAACAAAAACGACATCGTGCATTTCTTCTCCGCACACCACAACAAAATAAAAAGTGGAATCGTTATAGGCTTTTTCCTGAGAGCATTTAGGATATGTAGTGAGGAATTTCTCCAGGAGGAAATTAATTGCATTATATATATATGGATTATGTAGTGGTAAATAGGATTATGATAGGAAGAGTTAAGGATGTACATGTGCTAACGGGAGAGGGTGGGGGAATATCAGATCATTTTTTTGGTGGAAGGTAAGCTGAGAGTGGAGGATAGATGGAGAAAAAGGAAAGGGACAAAAGGTAGGGAGGTTCTTAGAGTGAACTCCTTGAATGAAAAGGAAAAGGAGAAGGAGTACGAAAAGAAGCTGAAGGAGGAGTGGGAGGGAGTAAAGGATAGAACAGAGATGGGTGTGGAGGAGGAATGGGGATGATTCAAGGAGGGAGTCTTAAAGTGTGCAAGGATGGTGTGTGGAACAAGAAGGACAGGGGGAAATAGAAGAAAGGGTAGTGAATGGTGGGATGAGGAAACAAAGAAGGTTGTAGAAGAGAAGAAGCGAGCATTCACAGTTTGGTTACAAAAGAGGACAGGGGAGTCATATGAGACGTACAAAGAAAAGAAAAGAGAAGTAAAGCAAAAGGTAAAGGAGGCAAGGAGGAGAGCAGATGTGAAATGGGGTAGGAGTATGACAGAAAATTTTGAAAGTAATAAAAAGATGTTTTGGAAAGAAATTAAGAGAGGAAGAGGAGGCGAATCAAGTAGGGAAGAAAAGGAAAAGGTACAGATGGAGAGATGATAATGGAAGAGATGGCAGTGAGGGGAAGATGGGCAGAATATTTTAGGGAGTTGCTGAATGTGAAGGAGGATAGGGAAGGAAAGATAGCTGCAGTGGGAAATGCGAAGAAAATGAGAGTGATGAGTGAGGAGAATGGAGGAGAAATAAGGAAGGATGAGGTGAAGGCAGTTGTAAAGATGATGAAAGCAGGTAAGGCACCTGGTCTGGATGGATGTCATGCAGAATGTCTGAAAAAGGGAGGTGCAGTGATGGTGGACTGGTTGGTGAGGTTATTTAATGTTTGCTGGAGAGAGGGTAGAGTACCGGAGGACTGGAGTAGTGCCTGTATAGTTCCTCTTTACAAGGGAAAAGGGGACAAGTGTGAATGTAGTAGTTTCAGAGGGATTAGCCTGTTGAGTGTAGTAGGGAAGGTTTATGGGAGGATCTTAATTGAGAGGATTAGGAGAGGAACAGAAGGAGTAATTGGTGAGGAACAGTGTGGATTTAGGACGGGTAGAGGTTGTGTAGATCAGATCTTTGTGGTAAGACAGATATGTGAGAAAGCTATAGGAAAGGGGAAGGATGTTTTTTGGGCTTTTATGGATCTGGAAAAGGCTTATGATAGGGTAGACAGAAAGGCACTGTGGGAGGTTATGCAGATTTATGTGATAGGAGGAAAGCTTTTGGGAGCTGTCAAGAGTTTTTATGAGAGTAGTAGAGCATGTGTTAGGATTAGAAATGGAGAGAGTGAGTGGTTTTGAAGTAAAGGTGGGACTTCGTCAAGGATGCGTTATGTCGCCCTGGCTGTTCAACTTATACATGGATGGGGTGGTGCGAGAGGTGAATGCTAGGGTAGTGAGTCAGGGATTGGAGATGGTTAAAGAAAATGGAGAAAAGTGGGAGGTGAGCCAGCTGTTGTTTGCGGACGACACTGCGCTTGTGGCAGGGTCAGAGGAGGGATTGAGGAAGCTGGTGGCAGAGTTTGGGAGAGTATGTGATAGAAGAAAGCTAAAGATAAATGTGGGTAAAAGTAAGGTGATGAGATGTACAAGGGGTGAAAGTGGCAGTAGACTGGAAGTGAACATTAAGGGAGAGCGACTGGAGGAAGTGGATAGTTTTAGATACTTGGGTGCAAGTGTAGCAGGAAAAGGTGGAGTGAAGGTGGAGGTAGAATGTAGATTGAGAGAAGCGAGTAAATGCCTTGGTGGTTTAAAGAGTGTAATGAGGAATAGACATTTGGGAATGGATGCGAAGAGGAGACTGTATGAAGGAGTGATTGTGCCAACAGCACTGTATGGGGCAGAAACGTGGAACATAAGAGAAGAAGAGAGAAGGAGTTTGAATGTGTTTGAGATGAGGTGTCTGAGAAATATGGTGGGGGTTACTAGGCTGGATAGAGTTAGAAATGAGGAGGTGAGGAGGAGAACAGGGGTGAAAAAGGATTTGGGAGATAGGGTTGATGAAAGAATATTAGGGTGGTTTGGACACATGGAAAGA
>NC_134793.1:63137877-63145377 GCF_046742065.1 Oratosquilla oratoria | reverse complement strand
CTTGCGACACTGCTTCTGACCCAGGGCAGTGGACAGGATGCAGGGATGACCCGTCATCCAGGAGGTACCAAGATAAGAGGGAGGGAGGAGGGTGGAGGGGAGTGAAATATATAGGCAATAGAATGGGTGGGAGTGGTTTCTATGCCTTTTTCTTTTTTGGCTACCCACCGTGAAGGGGGAAAAAGCCTTTGGTATATTTATGTATGCATGTATGTATGTATGTATGTATGTATGTATGTATGTATGTATGTATGTATGTATGTATGTATGTATATGTATATATATATATATATATATATATATATATATATATATATATGGGGGTGTAGGGGGATGGATTTTGGTAGCACCTTTAGTGGCATGGGGCGGACGGGCACCTCTGGTCCTCATCCACCTCCTAAATCTCTTATGTGTTGGCTCCAAACGCCACACCCTGGTACACCGGCTCAGCTGGCGGGCTAAACCATGTAAGGGGGTGGTGTTTATACTGCACCACTAGGCCTGCAGGTTGGGTTATTGAGAATACTCCTGCTGTTTTGAGGTGGAAAGGGCCCTTAGCACTGGTCGGCAACCTACCTAGGAGAGAGTGCACTCAAATGTCAAAACTTTGCTGTCTTGTAGGCATTCTCTTTAGGAAATGACTCGGGAGTAAAACCTAATAAACCCGGAATCGGAGTGGGCGACAACATGTCCTCCTTACCACAGTGCCCAGGCTTACATCCGTCCACACCACCACACCACACTACACCATCACCTACAAGCTGGAGAGGACACTCTAGCTTCACCATTCATTTGGTGTCGACAGAACCCGTGAAGAAACAGAAACAGGTTATAAGCCATCATTTAATTGGCATAGTGCGGCACCAGAGGTTGCTTCTGACGGTGGGAGAGACCATCGAGTCTCATTGGACAGCTACCGCCCGCCTCAAGCTGGGCAGCTCCCAGCCATTAAGGGGATTTCCCGACACGGTCTGCTTTCTTCATTGGGTGCATGGGGATTAAGGGAACATCCGACAACCATATCGTCTACCACCGCACTAGGCAACAACATGAGAATTAAAAAAAAATAAAAAATCAAGAAAGAAACGAACAATGATGCCTGGCTTTCCTCACGACCTTCCGGACATCAGTGACACCAGGAAAACAGCTGTCATCAACGACGACCTCATGAGACTGGATATCGATATTGCCACTCTGTAGGAAACACAACTAGTCGACGCAGGCACACTGATGGAGAGGGATTACGAATTTTTCTGGCAAGGGAAGAGCTCTGATGAGCCCAGAGAGCTTGGAGTAGAATTTGCGGTAAAGAATAGCTTGATGAAAATGGTAGAACCAGGCGGCGGCAGCTCCGAGCGAATCCTAACCTTCCGCCTTAACACCACCGAAGGCCCCGCCACCCTTGTCATTGTGTACGCTCCGACGCTGTCCTCCACTCCAGATGCCATGGATGAATCCTACGAGAACCTTGCATCCACCATCAGTAACATCTCCTGCACTAAACAACTTGTTCTCCTGGGCGACCTCAATGCCAGAGTGAGAGTTGAAAAATTGAACGCGAATGGGCAAAGACTACTCGAGTTTTGTGTCGTTCACAACCTGTGCATCGCCAACTCTTTCTTCAAGACGAAGCCTCAACATAAGGTCTCCTGAAGACACCCGCTCTCAAAGCACAGATACCAACTAGATTTGATCCTGGTTAGGCGTGTCACCATCAGGAACGTTCTCCACACACGATCTTGCCACAACGCGGACTAGGACACAGACCACTCCCTGGTATGCTGCAAGATCAGTCTGCAACCCTACAAGTTCCACCATGCAAATAAACCGGGGATCCCGCGTATTGACGTCAGCAAGATGACCCAGTCAGATCTCGCTGATTATACAGAGGCATTTGAGAAGGAGTATGATGCATCATAATCCGGAGACACTGCACAGAGAAGTGGAAAACTCTTCGAGACACCATCCACCGCACCGCCCTGGCTACCCTCGGGAAGAAAACATCCAAGTCACACGACTAGTTTGAAGCCAAGGCACCAGAGATGACCCCCGTTATCGATACCAAGCGAGCCGCACTAGTCGAGTACAAGCGGCCACCCAATGAGAGGAACCTAAAGATGCTCATGGCTGTCAGAAGCTAGGTCCAGCAAATTGCCAGGCGCTGCGCCAACAAGTACTGGACAATAATCAGACGGCTGCTACAACAGGCAATATTAGAGCTATGTACGATGGCATTAAGAAGGCACTGGGACCAACGCAGAGCAAGACGTCCCCCCTCAAATCCGTCACTGGAGAAATCATCACCAACCAAGGTCAGCAGATGGGTAGATGGGTGGAACATTATTCCGACCTCTACTCCAGAGAGAACACTGTGGCCCCCTCAGCCCTGGACGCCATTGAGTGCATGCCAGTCATGGAAGAACTCGATGCAGAGCCAACTGTGGATGAACTCAGTAAGACTATTTCCAGATTGGTAACAGGAAAGGCTGAGACAACGTTGGCTGCACTGACTAGGGCACGTTTGTCGCATATAAGATGACCGAATCCCCAAAGGCATCCTCTACAGAGATCTTACCAAAGGACAGACAAGCTTAGGCTGTCCGCAGCTTAGGTACAAGAATATGTACAAGAAAGACATGAAGGCGCTTGACATCACTACCAACTCCTGGGAGGACATCGCAGCCGACCGCACAAGCTGGAGAAGCACGCTTCACAGACAGCTGCTGACTGGTGAAGAGAAGTTGTCTCCTGTGGTAGCAGAAAAGCGAGCTCGAAGAAAGAAAACGGTAGTCAACACACAGATGCGACCTATGCGACCGTGGTTGTCACTCTCGCATCGGTCTATACAGTCATAAGAGGCGCTGCTCAAGCCGAGCAGACAGTCTGGAAAACTAACGGACGGATATATTTACCCATAGTCAGTCATGACCGACGGAGGCCGATGATACATATATGAATGAACAAAAAGCAAAATAGAATAAAAAAGGAATGAATGATTGAATACATGATAGCTAAAAAAGCAGTATGAAATAAGATAGCATTAATAATTAGAATAAAAGTAGATCAAATAAATAAAGAATAACAATGAATCTGATAAAAGATAAAGAGTTCTGGCCATGCCAGCAATGCTGAGAGCCCTACCACCCGCCGGAGGAAGAAAGAATATAAAACAGACTAATAAAGAGAGCTCTGACAATGACAGCGAAGGAAGAAGACACAAAGGATAGACAAACATACCTTCATTCTCTTTGCAGAATTCTATCGTTATACATCTGGCACAAATTTTGATAAGATTACTTGGCACATGTGGATGACCCAGGCGCTCCAGATCATTTTCGTGGCAAAGGGAAGTGGGTGGAATTCACATGTACCTTTTTCTTTTATGTATACATTTCAAAATGCGGCTAAACAACAAAAAGTTTATAAATAAATACAGATTATTTTATTCCCCGATAATGTACACACTACTATTTTCCTTTTTATTTACTTAAATGTTTTGATTTCAAACTTTTGGGTAGGTATTTCGTACCGGTTTATCTTCGTGTGTCGTCGATCGCCCCAGCTGCCATCTCAGGCATTTTCCAAACCGAACACTTCTCTTCAGCTCTCTTTAACTCTACCACCCCCTCAATAGTACTTTCTCAACACTGGCTCCACTCTCTGTATTTATCATTACTTATATAACGCTAAAATAAATCTTGTTTGGGCATAACTTATAGATAGGCAAGCAGACAGACAGACACACAGGCACACACACAAATCCAGATGTTTGGGATTTCTTTCACTGGTTTTTATCATAAACGGTTCATATATGTCTTCGGTTTTGAAATTCCGTATTCATCACAAAAGTCTGAAAATGATAAATCAATAAATAAAAAATATATACAAATAGATTAAATTAAGTAAGTATTTAAACAGATAAATGATAAAGAAAATTATAAATTAACATATAGAGAAATAAACGACCTTAGTATTAGGATATGCCACGGTATACACGGTGTTTACTGAAAACTGGTGTCGAGATCAGTTTTTATAAAAGCCGTAAAGATCCTACAATCCACACCCCACTTTGAGGCAGAACATCCCGCCACAGTTTCATTGTGCATGCCCACTCATCAAATTCTGATTAACTGTGTCTCACGGTACCACAAAATAACTCAACCAGGAGCACTTCACCCATCAACCATCCATCTCTCTTCCTCCTATGATGCATCCCCCCCTCCCTCACCTCTATAACCACACATCATGTAGTCCTTTGGGATATCATTCAACACTTGTTCCTCAGTCAGCAATTTATTCCACGACTGTTTTCAACAGCCGAACGTTGGTCATGTAGCTTCTGATCACACATTTCACACAAAAACAAAAAAAATCTCGACTCTTCGTTGCAGAGATCCTGAATTGGGGGTATGTCGTCCACAATCCTCTGTTCGGGTTACCAGCCACCCTAGTACTACAATAATATCAACAAGGGACGATGAACATATTACCCTGCACAGCTGGAAACTACAAAATCTCTTCCCTGAGTAAATTATGGGCCAGACCGGTGGCCGTGGCCGGTTTCCTGGGGAGTGCGGTTCTCCTGCAAGAAAGATCCGAGGCATTAGATTAATTCTACCCACTCACATTGGAGTTATTCTTCTGTACGAGTCTCTATTCAATAAGCTGTCGAACGTTTGTAGGCGAGTTCCTCACATCGTTCTTAATTATCACTCGCCATCTAAATGTTTATCTCCTCTTCCTCATCCTCCCCTTTCTCTTACCTAGGGAATGTCTATTCTATATGTTCTAATGTTGCACCAGTCATTCTCTTTCACGGTAGATGTCAATCTGACATGGCTCTCTTGCACTCCTTCCTTTTCCTCCTCCTCACCCTCGTCCTATTCCTCCTCCTCCTCTTCCTCCTCCTCTTCCTCCTCCTCTTCCTCCTCCTCTTCCTCCTCCTCCTCCTCCTCCTCCTCTTATTTACTCTGCACGACTTTCCAAGTTGGATTCTGCCCTCTCAAAACACGTGGTTTGTTAGTGATACCTATCCCCCTCCTCCTCTTTCTCTCTTTTATTTAACTCTATTATCTAACCTTCCACGACGCCTCAGCCGAAACATTCGTGAATCTCAGGGGACAATCGTCAACCTAGGACCCAATAGAGGTGTTGTGGGCACCCCTCCTTCCCCCAACCTGAGGGAAGATCGTGCTTTAAAAGCCTATTAAAGGCTATAAAGTCCGCCTTCAAGCTATTCAAGGGTGAAACAACTTCCTGCCGAGGAAACTCGACAAGAAGTCACGATAAATCGCTAACAGTTTGAATTATGGACACTTGGAGGACTTCGATGCAAGAACACCCGAGGTATCACGAGCTCGCATCCTCGGCGGAAGCCTCTCCCCCTCTCACCCTTTACTCTCCACCCTCCACCGTTTACCCCCTTCACGAGGTCTTACTCGTCTTAGAAGCCAATTTAGAAATGGTCCTCCGGCGCCTCCACGGGTTTCGTTTCATTTCTCTGTGTCTTTCCATGTTCACCCCATAACCTTTCCTATTTCATCAATAAATGACCCTTCAAAGTGTTCTCGCTTCGGCTCAGTTTTATCTTTAAAGTTTTCTATGAACAACTATTATACACTATTATACACCGGAGATATACTCCGGTGTATGAGTGCGTGCACGCAAGCGTCCGTACACACACACACACACGCGCGCCCGCGCGCGCGTTTACGTCAGCTCACCGTAACGACTATACACTCACATCTGAGGGGTGGGAAAACTGGTCTTTGCGAAGAAGAAGAAGAAATCGAATTTTTTGGGCTTCAGGAAGAAGCCGGCGAAGCATCACGAAGACTCACGAGAGCCTTCTATGGTGGCGGCAGCAACTCTTCAGTAGATCCTGCTCCCGAGGACTGGGGGATGGGGGGGGAGGCACACCCGCGTTTCGTGGAAATAAACTAAGAGGGAAAGAAGGAGCAAGATGAACCGCCGAGGACTGGCCAATCAAGGCCTCAGGATGGAGGACGAGAGGTGAAGGATCCACAAAGGGAAGGGAAGAGACGGGGAAGGTCTCTCTCTCTCTCTCTCTCTCTCTCTCTCTCTCTCTCTCTCTCTCTCTCTCTCTCTCTCTCTCTCTCTCCTCTCTCTCTCTCTCTCTCTCTCTCTCTCTCTCTCTCTCTCTCTCTCTCTCTCTCTCTCTCTCTCTCTCTCTCTCTCTCTCTCTCTCTCTCTCTCTCTCTCTCTCTCTCTCTCTCTCTCTCTCTCTCTCTCTCTCTCTCTCTCGCTCTCTCTCTCTCTCTCTCTCTCTCTCTCTCTCTCTCTCTCTCTCTCTCTCTCTCTCTCTCTCTCTCTCTCTCTCTCTCTCTCTATCTCTCTCTCTCTCTCTCTCTCTCTCTCTCTCTCTCTCTCTCTCTCTCTCTCTCTCTCTCTCTCTCTCTCTCTCTCTCTCTCTCTCTCTCTCACACACACACACACACACACACACACACACACACACACACACACACACACACACACACACACACACACACACACACACACACACACACACACACAAACACACACACAAACACACACACACACATACAAACACACACACACACACACACACACACACACACACACACACACACACACACACACACACGAGTCCAACACGTGATCAAAGACCATGGTGAATTACATAAGTACACACACACATATACGCACGTACATACGCACACACACAACGTACACACGCACGCGCGCGCGCATTTACACACACGTACGCGCACACACACGTACATACACAAACAGACTGAGTTCTATGGATGATTTATAGGAAATGCTCGTTTCCCAATAAAGGTAAAGGAAAAGATGGAATGTGGGGGATTGCTCGGTTGGCTGCTCTTGGAACGATAAGATTGTATGTCAGGACGTAAGCGACATCAAACGATGGCCGTTCCAAGTATCGCTGTGGTCAGATTTTTACAAGAATCTATGTTAAGCACCTGGCTGCCATGTAAAAGAATTGCTCGCAAGATAACAATAGAAAAATCGATAAGTTGGTGTTCCGTACATGAGGTGCCGCGAAAAGAACATTTTTTCTTATGACACGGTAAGGCTCGCGCCCTGGCCCTGAACGAAGTCCCAATCGATCGAGACTCCATTCATTCCTAGCTTCACCTGATATACGATTGTCAGGCTTTGCCAGAACAAAAGCTATACAGTACGCTACAATATTAAGAGTTTCGTTGTCCACAGGATGAAATAAAAAACTAAAGTAGTGAAGGACCTGGAGAAAAGTAGTAATAGGGAAGTAGGAAGAAACAACTTCGCTAACCGTTTAGTTACAAAGGTGATGAAATGCAGTGCACTTCAAAGACTTAGGATTAAAATTGATAAACACCTAGGAACCAATATGCAGTAATGTCTGTAAACTACATGCGCTGGTGGCATTCGCTTAGTTGTAGGTTCGAATCCCGCTGCTCTCTCCGATTCACAGCAGTGATTGTTATCTACCCGCATCAGTCCAAGCGC
>NC_134793.1:63117877-63130377 GCF_046742065.1 Oratosquilla oratoria | reverse complement strand
TGTGTGTGTGTGTGTGTGTGTGTGTGTGTGTGTGTGTGTGTGTGTGTGTGTGTGTGTGTGTGTGTATTTGTGTGTTTGTGTGTGTGTGTGTGTGTGTGTGTGTGTGTGTGTGTGTGTGTGTGTGTGTGTGTGTGTGTGTGTGTGTGTGTGTGTGTGTGTATGTGTGTGTGTGTGTGTGTGTGTGTGTGTGTGTGTGTGTGTGTGTGTGTGTGTGTGTGTGTGTGTGTGTGTGTGTGTGTGTGTGTGTGTGTGTGTGTGTGTGTGTGATTCACCATGGTTTTGGACCACGTGTTGTCTAGGATATATTAATCAATATAATTCTGTTAGCATTGTATATAGATGTAGAAATTAAAAGTGATGCGTCATTGTATGTGTGTTTGTGTGTGTGTTCACACGTGTAGTGAGTTATGGAAGTTTCCAGAAGAAAGCATAATTGCCATTTCTGTTTACGTAATTAATTATAATAATTGGTTTTTGTAAATGCGGAAGTTGAATGAATGAGAAAAGGATTACACTGAACAACAAATTAAAAAAAAAATTTACTGGTGATGTGTAAAGTGATTTAGACTAATTTGGGTACGTTGATTTCAAAAATCATAACCGTTTTGCTGTATCACGTCAGGATTTTCAGTGACAGAAATATTCCCATTGCCTAGAAGTCAGGATTTCAATGAAATTTGCATATGTCTTTAACATGTCTATTTCGTACAATTGTTGTTAACTTGTGTTATATTTCTTTCTTTCAGATAAAGATGAGTAGGCGTTCCTGTACCAATCATCCTGACAACTTCTGTTATGTCTGTGGTCGGTATACCAAAAAAGATCAACGGCGAAGTATATCTACAGCAGTGAAAATGAAGGCCGCCTACTTTCACTACTTCGGGTGTAAGGTGGGGGACCAAGAACAGAGCTGGGCACCACACATCTGCTGCACAAGCTGCCACACAGCCTTGACTCAGTGGTTGGTGGGCAAGCGCGCGAGCATGCCATTTGCGGTGCCCATGATATGGCGTGAGCCGCAGAATCATCATGATGATTGTTATTTCTGCTGCACAAGCATCGCCGGCTTCAACAAAAAGAATAAAGGTCACATCAAGTACGCTGACTGCGTCTCTGCTCGTAAACCTGTGCCTCATGATGACGAGAACCCCGTTCCAACACCTCCAGCTGATCAGAACATAGCTGTAAGCAGTGGTGAAGAGGATGGTGATGATGAACCTTTTGAACCCGACACTCAAGAACCACACCTTCTGAACCAGGGAGACTTAAATGATCTTGTAAGAGATCTCTCGCTGTCAAAGGCGAAGGCAGAGCTGCTTGGATCAAGGCTGCAGCAGTGGAATCTACTTGAACCTAACACCAAGATATCCTTGTTCAGAGCACGTCACAGAGACATGGCTGAGTTCTTTGAGATGGAAGACACGATGACATTCTGCAGTGACATCAACGGTCTGTTGAAAGAACTTGGGTGTGATCACGATCCTGCAGACTGGCGCCTCTTCATCGACTCGGGGAAGAACAGCTTGAAGGCTGTTTTGCTCCACAATGGCAACGAGAAACCATCAGTCCCACTGGCTCACGCGTTCGGCATGACAGAGACCTATGAGACTATGCGGCAGCTGCTTGATTCCATCAAGTACAATGACTTCAACTGGCACATCTGTGGAGACTTGAAAGTGGTGGCGCTGTTGTTAGGGCTGCAGTCAGGCTACACGAAATACATGTGCTTCCTTTGTCTCTGGGATAGCAGAGACGACAAGAATCATTGGACGAAGAAAGATTGGGAAGAGCGAAAGGAGCATGTACCTGGTCGACACAACGTGAAGCATGTCGCCCTTGTCGACCCAGCCAAGATTTTCCTTCCACCACCCCACATAAAGCTCGGCTTCATGAAAAGTTTTGTACGGGCAATGGATCTGAATGGGCGTGGGTTTTTATACCTCAAGGAGAAGTTTGGCAACACCTTGTCGGAGGCCAAGATCAAGGCTGGTGTCTTTGTTGGACCGCAAATCCGACAGATTATGAAGGACGAAACTTTTCCGACAACTCTAAACCCCAAAGAGCTGGCAGCGTGGAGGAGCTTCAAAGTTGTGACGGACAACTTCTTGGGGAACGAGCGCGCGGACAACTATGAAGAAATAGTGCAGCAGCTGCTGGAGTCCTTCAGGAAACTTGGCTCCAGGATGTCCCTGAAAATCCATTTCCTACACCAGCACCTGAACTTCTTCCCTGACAACTTGGGAGCTGTCTCGGACGAGCACGGCGAGCGATTCCACCAAGAGACAAAGGAAGCACATGTATTTCGTGTAGCCTGACTGCAGCCCTAACAACAGCGCCACCACTTTCAAGTCTCCACAGATGTGCCAGTTGAAGTCATTTTTGGAGACGCGTTACCAAGGGCGGCACAACCCGAACATGATGGGCGACTTCTGCTGGTTCCTGCATCGTGAAACTGACACAGAGCAGCACAAACGCAAAGCCAAATGCCTAAAGCATTTTTAATTACATTCTAGTGGAGTTTTTTTGTAATTTCTATAATTTTGAAGCATTCATGATGAAATAAATGAATAAATGAATTTTTGTAAATTTCATTGAAATCCTGACTTCTAGGCAATGGGAATATTTCTGTCACTGAAAATCCTGACGTGATACAGCAAAACGGTTATGATTTTTGAAATCAGCGTACCCAAATTAGTCTAAATCACTTTACACATCTCCAGTAAAAAAAAAATTGTTGTTCTGTGTTATCAATATTATCAAACTTAAATTATTGCATTATATTTGAGTGTATATTATTTTCTGTGTGCTAGAGAATAGTTATAAAATTGAATGGAAGCAACCGTTGGGCACGCCATTCCATAGCTAGGGTGACGCGCTTGGAGATTCGGAAACGAGTCCTTGAGAGGTGTACAAGTGCGTTAGTGTGTCTGAGATAATATCTTCCTCTGAAATAAAAACTGTGAACGCTTCATCATAAGTGGTTTCCCTTACCATTTATTGTCCAAACAATAAATGGTGGCGCGAAGGGATACGAACTCCAGCTATTACCCTTCCGGAAGAGAGCTCAGAGTTCATATGTGACCGATCTATGGATAATGCTGTGCCCTTACACGCACACACACACCCAACTCCCCGCACCACGAAAGTTGGAGAAACGACTTGCAGAGCAGCGATACTGAAATTATTTCAGCCTTGGGTGGAATTCGAAATCAGACCGCCGTAGTGGTGGACGTGAACGCTACGACTGCGCCACCATGGCCTTGGATCACGTGTTGGACTCGTGGTCGACAGCTATTTCCCTCCCGGAAGAGAGCTCAGAGCTCATATATGACCGATCTATGGATAATGACCTTACACGCACACACACACACCCAACTACAAACCCACGAGAGTTGGAGTAACGACTCTCAGCGCAGCAATAATAAAATTTTAGCCCTGTGTGGGACTCGAACCCGGACCGCCCTAGTGGCGTGCGCGAACGCTACCACTGCGCTGTGTGTGTGTGTGTGTGTGTGTGTGTGTGTGTGTGTGTGTGTGTGTGTGTGTGTGTGTGTGTGTGTGTGTGTGTGTGTGTGTGTGTGTGTGTGTGCGCGCACGCGCGTGCCCGGGGGGGGGGGGTTCCTGTGCTAGATCCCCCCCCCCTCTCTCTTACACTTCCAAACACACACTCTTGGTCCCAGCCATAAAAATCCGATTTTTTGCCAAACGGCCGTAAAACAGCGGGGAAACCTATAGAGGAGCATGATTATTGTCGAACCTACCTCGGTTATGACGGTCCCCTCCTTGTACACAATATCTGATCACCCGGGTTACCGTAACAGTTTCGTCACCCCCAGACAGGTAACGATTACTCTCCCTCCCCCCGCCATATTGGATACATACATATATCGATGTAATTCTCCACCCTATAATGGGGTGGCCTTTTTGAAGATCCCCCCCCCTCATATGAAAGGTCTTTTGGGGATATCATTGCATGTTATGATTTACCATGAGTAATGATATAATCTTCTAAATATAACAACTTGTTCGGGAATCACTGATATATCTGACCTGATCCTCTGGTATTCTCCAGAGGTCATCTTTGTTCACGAAAACAGGTTATAACAATATATTTTCCGAGTTGACACGGGATTATCTTTATCGTATCATTTGAGAGTCATGCATACGCGATCGTATACAATATTATGATTACGTTTTACAACTGGTAAACGTGCTAGCTAGGATTTTGTTGCTTGCGTCATTTCACTCTTTATCTTCGAACAAACCTCATTCATTCACACATGGCGTGTGAACGGACTTAATGAACAAACTGTAATTGTGAGGCCTCTCGGAAAAAAAAAAAGCGAAAAGGCTCATTACTGAAAATCTAAAATATCGGAAAAATAAACGAGTGCCAATTGCACACCTCTTGTGGGAGAATGTGGGAGCAGATTTTTTCCTAAATACAGAACTTCGGAAATGATTATATTGTTTTAAGAAAAGTGTTTAGTTTAATGCATACTTATGTAAGCTGTGTTGGCACGGTATATATATATATATATATATATATATATATATATATATATATATATATATATATATATATATATAGTACTATTATTTATTTGTAACCATATGTTCATTATGTATTATACAATGTGTTTTGTATGTAAGATATCGCAGAAGCGATGGCGCGAATTGGAGAGCGTGGCTTCAGTTTCTAAGCAGCCTTGTAAACAGTTGCACGCATTTTGTGTTTGTGCCATTTTTTGTGTGTGTATCTAAATATAACATTGCACCTTTAATTTTTTGCGTACTCATTAGCCACCCCAATACAAAGTTGTACTCAAGTCATTAATAGAAAATATCAGCTTTATTCCAGAGTCTTGGTATAAGAAAATATTACGGAAGAAGTATACGTTGCGTCTATGCTCACAGGTTCAAGTGTCTGACCTAATGAATTCATTCAAGCTGATCGTTACTGTTTATATATTCTGCAATTCTCATTCCATGTTCTTCGATAGTCTATTTTCTTCCCTTGCTTCTCAGACTCGCCAGCAAACAGCCTCTTTTGTTAGCGCACGACTTCGAGGGGAAAAATGCAATTTAGCATTTATTCCTAGTTAATGCGTTTATCATCTCTGTTAACTTTTTTTTCGTTTAGAGAATGAATATTGATTAACGTGCACCGCGGATTCCACTCCATCTTCAGTGTCGCTTCGGGGTGGGGAAGATGGTGGGGAGCGGTACTTTGAATAGAATTCTTTTACCAAATGGCGTCGAATCTCTCATAAAATTTTCCCGTCGATTATGCATTTGACAACAATGGGAAGTGTTGTGATGATCAGCCTGAGTTGGAAGCCATTATGACTGCTGGGAGAAGGGCAGAGGGGGATTGAGAATGCAAATTCCGTCAAAATATACTTGCGTTACTTTTATGCCCCAAAGTCATAGCCCCTGCTATCTAGTTTACGTAATTTGTTAGAATTCCTGTTAAGATTAACAGGCGTAATATATTTCATTTAGTTTATGGTCACTCAGACCTATGCTAACCGGTGGTTCACACAGGTTCTGAACCTGTATTCTCACGTATATCCCGTACTTTATGCGTTGCTGTTCTTTGACCTGGAGATCGAGTCAACACTAAACAGAATCGTCAGGCATTCACCAAGAACCACTAATTTTTTGGTATGTGCCCCCTTCATATGAGACTCTCCCACCCCGCACCCTCCCACCACCCTGCTGGGGAGTAAGCCCACAAACACGAGTTTGAAAAACATTGCGTGACCAGGACCCGCGGCCATTGATCGATGACCGATGATCGATGATGATCGATGATGATGATGATGATCGTGCTGGTGATGGTCATGGTCATGGTAAAGGTGGTGGTGGTGGTGATGATGATGATGATGATGATGATGATGATGATGATGATGATGATGATGATGATGATGATGATGATGATGATGATGATGATGATGATGATGATGATGATGATGATGATGATGATGATGATGATGATGATGATGATGATGACGACGAATACGACGACAACGACGAATACGACGACGACGACGACGACGACGATGATGATGATGATGATGATGATGATGATGATGATGATGATGATGATGATGATGATGATGATGATGATGATGATGATGATGATGATGATGATGATGATGATGATGATGATGATGATGATGATGACGACGACGACGACGATGGTGGTGATGATGATGATGATGATGATGATGATGATGATGATGATGATGATGATGATGATGATGATGATGATGATGATGATGATGATGATGATGATGATGATGATGATGATGATGATGATGATGATGATGATGATGATGATGATGATGATGATGATGATGATGATGATGATGATGATGATGATGATGATGATGATGATGGGGATCCTTATAATATATCTCTTTTCTGGCTGCCGGGCTTCTTTTCTTGGGGACAGCATAGCGCTAATATGGTGGGGATATAGAGGTGACAGTGGAGAAATTCGAAGAGGGTAGCAGCAGAAAAAAATAGAAAGTTAAGATTGATCAGCATTCCGTTTAAAGTGGAAATTAATCTCCAATCCGTAAGGAATGTTGCATGAAAGAATACATTAAAAAACATTTCACTGTCGTCATACCTCGGCAGACGCAACGTTCATTTCTCGAACAGGTACACCGAAAACGCATTAAGACAGGTCCACATATATACACGCACGCACACACACAAATATACATACGCACGCAAGTATATAAACATTCACACCGGCTTGCTTGTGTTTTGGTATCGAGCTCGCTTGCTAACTGCGTTTCAGTTCGGTCCTCGCCCAGGGCTGGACAATGTCACGGTATTGCAAGCCGGCACCCGCTCAATTGAGCAAGTATGTGTGTAAGCCCACAGTCTTGTTCGTACATTGGGCCATATATAAGCTCTGAGCTCTCATTCTGGAGGATAACAGCTATCGGTCATGGGTCCAATACGTGTTCCAGTACCATGGTGAATCACACACACACATATGCACATACACACACACACGCACACACACATATACACAAAGCATTAAAGTGAGAGACAAAATTTGTATTCCTGAGGCCCTGTCTGCAAGAGTGCTTGTCGAGCGAGGGGTCGAGATCCCGTATCCAGATCGACAGACCCACTACCCAAGGGCCGAGGGTCTTCTCTATGCAAAAGAACCTGAGGATGATTAATTGCAGAGGTCCGACTCCTGCCGCAGCTACAGGGAGGAAATAATTAGTTCTGCTGATACTCCGGTCCGCAAGATGGACCACCCCTCTTCTTCACCACCACTACCACCCCACCCCGACCCCTGGGTCTCCCACAAACCTTTTTTCCCCAGTCGGGTTCTTCGCCACACTGTCGGGGCTGGGGAGACCCTTTATAGGAACAGGAGCTCTCTCTTCGTTTAACGACGGAATTGGCGTAACCTTTTCAGAGTCTACCGCGGTGGTCACCCACGTTTTTTTTTTTTTTTTAACAGCTGCAGTTGCAGTTTTTTCATTACCTCTTTACGCTCTGAGATCCAGGGGAGGGGAGGAATAAATGCACAAAATACAAAATCCAGAATGACTGAAATAACCTAACTTTAATCGAGGCAGGCTCGAGCAAGTTTATAACCCTCTCGCTCCAGGTTTCCCGAGCTGAAATAGATTGCCTGAAGGCAACTAGAGTAAAAGACTAAAGTCGTCAAAGGAGCTTGACTATTAGTACCTGAAACCAAGTTAGAATAGTGAACTAACTATAAATGGCATTTCTGACAAAAAAAAAAAAAACAGCTTCCACAGAAATCAAACTCTTGCCGTGCCAAAAATGAACAAATAAATGACAAATACATACATACATACATACATACATACATACATACATATACCAAGGCTTTTTCCCCCTTAAAAGGGAGGTAGCCAAAAAGGGAAAGGCATAAAATCATTTCCACCCATTCCATCCCTGAATACACTCCACACCCCTCCACCTTCCCTCTTATCTGAGCACCTCCTCTATTTATTTATTATTTGTTATTATCATTCAATTATTCTGTCTACAATTCATTTGATTTTTCATTTGTCATTTCTCTTTTTTTTAAAGAGAAATGACAAATGAAAAATAAAATAAATTGTAGACAGAATAATTGAATGATAACAACAAATAATAAATAAATAGATAGATAAATAAATGAATAGATAAATAAGTAAATAAATAAATGAATAAATAAATAAACAAATAAATAAATAAATGGATGAATAAATAAATAAACAAAAAATAAATAAACAGATAAATAAACAAATAAGTAAATAAATAAATATTAAAAAGGTGAGAGATGATCATCGTGGAGACGCCAAAAAGTGCACGAGAAATCATCCTGGCCCAGGAGTTCTGGCAGCAAGGCAGCGACCGGTGTGGTCGTCCAAATCATTCCAACCGGAAGGACACCTGCGCTCGCTCGCCCTCCGGAGCGCGTGCGGCCCGCGGCCAAACGTTTTTGCAATGACGCAGTCCGACTAAAATCGTTTTTAAATCGACCCGCCCCGAGTCAAAACATTTTTGCATAAACTTGACTGAGGCAAATAGTGCGTAACGCAAAGAAAATCGGCAGGAATCCTGGCACAAACCATCAAAGGAAAAACAGAATACATGACTGGATGTTTGTGGTCATGCATCTCAACCCAATTTTGTGTGGACCAATAACAGAGGTGTAGCTCCTAATCCCTCACTTTCTCTCTCTCTCTCTCTCTCTCTCTCTCTCTCTCTCTCTCTCTCTCTCTCTCTCTCTCTCTCTCTCTCTCTCTCTCTCTCTCTCTCTCTCTCTCTCTCTCTCTATTTTTTTTACAATGACAGTGATTCAATGAAGTAGATCAATGACAATAATTCAATGAAGTAGATCAATGACAATGATTCAGTGAAGTAGATCAAAGCATGCAGTAACAGCACAGAGGGAAGCGAAGCGAAAGGAGGGACAAAGCAGCAGAACTGCGTGATGCAACGTTAGCGATCACGCACCGCCGCCTTAACTTGGGCCCCTCATGCCAGGTGACATTTTCCAATCAGCTTGGCTGCCGTCACCACGGTATCTCGTTCCTATTGGTGGCACCCCACCCACTACCCCGCCATCTCGATAGCAAAGGGGCTCAATCCGATCTCGTTTGACCATTTATAGACTGGGTGGGATTTTTTTTTTTTTTCCTTTCCTAATGTCGCTTGCGATCGCACATGTATGTGTGTGCACGTGTGTGTGTGTGTGTGTGTGTGTGTGTGTGTGTGTGTGTGCGTGCGTGTTTGTCTGCGTGTGTGTGTTTGTGTGTGCGTATGTGTGTGTGTGTGTGCGTGTTGTGTGTGTGGATGTGTGTGTGTGTGCGTGTTGTGTGTGTGGATGTGTGTGTGTGTGTGTTTTGTGAGTTATGTCTCGTGCCAAATATGGCGCCTGAGTACAAAATAGCGTCATAATACCGCGAAACCGTATTTTGTTCTTCACAGAGAAACATTTTCAGACTTTAGCCTGAATCAAATATAAAAAAGGGCGGCACAAATTCAACGTCGTTTCATGTAAATCAAAGTGATTAGCTTTTCTGATTTCCATTTCTTGAATTTTTATTTTATATTTTTTCCATCTTCTCGAGATTTATAGTCGTTCTTTTCCTTCTTGTTATGCTGCCATTTCAAGGCTAATAAAACATTTTCAAGCAAAACCGTTACTCAAACTCGAGAATTCACATTCGCTTTATTGCTGATGAAGCTCGGAGCCTCGCCATTTATCTTTCAGTTCCTTCTTAAAGTGTTTTAATGTTCTGTGTCGTTGGTCATTGCGAGAATGACGTATAACTTTTTTCTATGAATTAATACTAACATTGTTTTCAACGATGATTGTTGAAAATTATTTCCTTAGAAAAGAGGGAGAGCGTGAGACTAAGAGAGAAAGAGAGAGAACAATTAAATTAATTACCGTCCGAAAATAGATTAGCCGCATAAACATACACACATACAAATCACGCATACAAACACACACATACAAACACACACACACACACATACACACACACACAAACACATGCACACACACTAATAGTTAAAAAAAAAAAAGGTGAATGAACAAATAATAGCAATGACCGACAAAATTGGAGGAAATATTAGAGGAAGATTTACAGAAGATCGGGAAAGAATGGAAAAAAAGATTAAGAAAGCGAAAAGATAGCTTTTAAAGAAACTTTACAACAATAAATGCAGGACAATTTAAAAGACACAGTTATTCGAGTAATCAATGAAAAAAAATTGGGTTAGAGATACAGTGGTTAAAAAAGTGTATAGTAGTATATGGTCTAAAGGAAAAACATAACCCAGTTAGATATTTGAGAGAAAAAGAAGTAAAAGAAATAGCAAGAATAATTTTGAAAGTAGTACAAGATGAAGAGCAAGAAATAGAAAAGGAAATAGCCCTATGAAGAGCAAGAAATAGAAAAGGAAATAGCCCTATGAAGATCAAATTAAGGTCACAAATGTAGCAGAAGAGATATTAACAAAAGAAGGAAAATTAGCAAATATTGAACACTATAAAAGTATATGGATAAAAAGAGAAATGAAGGATGAGGAAAGAAAAAGAGAGAAAACATTAAAAAGTGAAGCCAAAGATAAAAAAGAGAGAGAGAGGAACGGAGACCGACAAAAAAGTCCTATTGGAAAATGTTTGACATGAAGCTGAGAAAATGGTATATTTAAGACAAAGAAACAAAAGTAACAGAGAACGAGATGGAGAGGGAAAAAATTAAATGGCGTATACAAACATAGACGGATTGAAATCAGAACTAAATGAGCTAAGTTATTACCTGTCAGAAAAAAATAGATATAATGGGAATTGTGGAGACGAAATTAAGTGGTCTATTACCACCAAATAATGTTAGACATGGATTATATGATCACTGGATTAAAAATAGAGAGGAGAAACAGGGTGGAGGAGTCATGTTTTTTGCTAAGAAAATTTTAAATATGGCGAAGGTTAGAGATGGAGGAAATAGTGTGGAAATGGTCACGATAAGAGTTGAAGATAGTGACATGAAAAGTAGAAAGATTGTAGTGATTTATGTACCACCAAAAATGGCTTCTTGGAAAGAGAGCGATTATTCTAAAATGTTCGAAGATACAAGACATTCATTAAATAAGGTGCTGAAGGATGGAGGAAATGTGGTAAATAGGGGAGATTTCAACTGTAAAGAAATCTGTTGAGAAGAGATGACAGTGAAAGGTGGAAAGGATCTATAAGGATATTTATTACTTGACATGACCATAGAACATGAAATGACACAAAGGGTAAAAAAGAAAATATCAGATGTCGAAGAAACAACGAACCTTCGAGACTAGATATAATATTTACATCAGAACCTGAAATAGTGGATAGAATTGAATGCAAGATAACAATTGGGAAGAGTGAGCACATACTACTTGAATTTGAACTAAAGGAGGAAATACATATATAGAAAGAAATGAAAAATACAGAAAAGGAAGACTGATGTATAAGAAAACAGACTGGAAAACTTATGATTTTTTTTTTTTTTTCAAAAGCTAGTTGGGAAAAAAATCTATAATGATGAGACACAAGTGGAAGAGAAACGGGTGATTTTGATTGAAATCTATAATGAAAGAATGGATAAATATGTACCAAGGTAAAAACAGGAAAAGGTGCATATCAAGTGTTAGTTTAACAGAAGGTGCAATGAGGCAAAAAACAGAAGCGATAAAGCTTGGAAAAGATGGAAAAAATATAAACAACTGGAAAGTGGCAAATATATATCAATAAAAGGAATGAATATGTAAGTGTACGCAGAGAAGAAAAAAAATATGAAAAAGGTATAATAGAACAATGTAAGGACCAACAAAAAACTATTCTATAGATATGTGAGCAGTAAACTAAAAAACAAACAGGAAACAGTGAAATTGCTCCGAGGGAATATAGAATACATAGAATATATAGAAATGGCTAAAGTCATGAGCAAACACTTCAAGTCGGTGTTCACTAGAGAAAAAATACATCATTGGGATGTAGGGAGTGAAGTGAGATCCCCCTTCCCCCATAAGGGAAATAATAATAACACGAAAAGAGTGGACCAATTATTGAACCTTGATATCAGGAAATCACACGGCCCGGATGAGATTGCAAACTGGATACTAAAAGAATGTAAAGACGAACTAATAAACAAAATATATAATGTAATAAGCTGCTCACTCAAAGAAGGAAAAATACCGAAAGACAGGAAAATGCAAATATAGTATCAATATATAAAGGGGGAACAAAGAAGACCCAATGAATTATAAACAGGTCTCCCTTACAAGCACGGTAGCCAAAATTTGTGAAAAAGTTATCAAAAATAAGTGGACTAAACATATGGAGAACAATATACTAAATGTGAGACAATTCGTATTTAGACAGGGAAGGCCATGTTCCACAATTGTATTTGTTTCTATTCAAAACTAATAGATAATACAAGAAAGGGACGGATGGC
>NC_134793.1:63102877-63112877 GCF_046742065.1 Oratosquilla oratoria | reverse complement strand
GCTCGGCAGCTACCGTTGGTCGTCCCGACCAATTTCTTATTTCCCTCTTACAGGGCTTGCTAATATATATTTAGAATAAGCTAATCTACCATTGCATAAAATTGTATATTAAAGATATAAGCAACCCTCCAAAATGCAGAAAATAGTTCAAACAGATTAAATGTGAATAACATGCATGCAAACTATATAAGGCATAAATCAAAATTGTAAGTAAAATAATTTGCAAAATTCACTCAGAACACTATTTATCAATGGTGAATGTTAGAATAATACATATAAATGAATGTCAATGTAAAGTTAAGCAGACACATGGTTAATATGGTTAATGGGTTTTGACAGAGTCAACCTCCGGAATACAATAATGGCAATCAGTGCAGACAATAACATTGAAAGAAAAGGTATAAGAATAATTGTTGTAATAGGAAAATCATTTGAGGGAGATCTTGACAATGATCTTCTCTTAATTTTCAAAGGAGGTGAGTTTTCAGGCAATGTGAAGTTGAAGGTTGAAATATATGAATCTTCTGTTAAATGCATGGTATTAAGGGTATTAGAAATGGTGGAAATAGTGTCTCCATGCAATTCACAGGTACCAATTACAGAGATAAGACCTTCAACCAAATCCAATTTAGGACTCAACCCGGGACAATTGATTGACATTTTTGTCTTGTTAGGGAAAAACAGATAATGAGATCCTTGTATGTTACAATGAGGAATTTGGTCTACAGATTTTTTTTTTTTTTTATATATATATAATGGCAGTTGTTCATAACAGACACATTCCTAACCAGAGAAGCTTCACATGAATTTTTCAAAGCTTTACGGAACACAAAAAGAGAAGAATGACAAAGATAAAGATTCTTATTAACTGTTTTACAATCATTTAATTTATCATTAGAGATCATGCTTTCTTTTAGATTGTCTACAGAAAGGATGTAATTGATTGGATCTACAACTGGAATATCTACTTCATATAATGAACCATTTACCTTCAATGGGAAAGGTATCAATTTGAATAAGTTAAATTTCATGCTTGATGAAAAAGGAATTTCTATTATCACTGAGGTTATATTTAAGTATGAGGTCAATAATGGGTAATATAAGGCCTAAATTGCAAATTTGCAAAATTCACTATTTTAGAGTTTTAAGTGTCTCTTCTTGTTCAATATTCATAATTATTATTTTTCAACACAATTCATTTTCAAAGACAGTCTTAATATCACTCATGTGAGAGGTCCTTAAGGTTCCAAGTCTAACCACAGCAGATCCTAGGTCTCCATGTATCTGCTTGACACCAAGTTCCAGTTGTTTAGGTCTCCCATCCCAAGTATATACAAATGGTCAAAGCAATACTATCTGTAAAATACACCAAGATTGATATTCAATTCATACAGAATACAGTCAAAATATTCCCTATACTCTTCAGGGTTCTCAACATTGATACACAGGGTATCATAACAATCATCTTCATAGATCTGCAAACTTATTTTCCTCATGTCATCTAAATGTCCTATCGATTCATCCCTTGTTTCTAAATGTTTAAGTCTAAATTTGTTCCCACCTGCAGAATCAATTACCCTATATGGACCAGTGTACCTTGGTGAAAGTTTATTATTGGGTGAAGTTAGTTTGACCATTACTAAATCTCCAATTTTCAATTCTAGTTTGTGAGCTATTTTGTGTTGTTTTTTCATCTCTTGTGAATACACCTGCATATGTTCCCTAACTCTTTGGTGAATACTTTGAAAAGTATTTATCCTATTTGATATATAATCATCAATATTATATATGGGTTTCTGGTCTGCAGTCAACATTTCATATGGCACAGTTTTGTCCTCCCCAAAAATTATAAAATGAGGTGTATCACCTGTTGCTACATTAATTTGATTGTTCAGGGCACACTTAACACAAGGAATTCAAGTATCCCAAGTTACACTATGAGGACTTATCAGAGTTCTAAGACATATCACTATTTTTTTATTTAACCTTTCTACTACTCCATTACTTTGGGGATGATTTACTAATATATTGACTTTCTTTATATGAAATACCCTACATAAAATTTCCAAGATTTTGTTATTAAATTCAGTTCCATTATCTGAAACTAAGATATTAGGTGTATTGAAATTACAGATTATCTGATCATAGATTACTGAGGCAATAGTTTCAGCTTTCTTATTGACTATGGGTTGTAATATACAGAATCTTTAAAAATAATCAATAGCAACAAATAAATATCTATATCCATTCTCAGACATAGGTAAATCCAATGTGTCAATGTGAACTCTTTCCCAAGGTTTTTGTGGAATAGGATAGGTGAGTATAGGAGCAGGTTTTGGTGTATTTCCTTTTACCGTAACACATTTTACACACTTTTCTATATAATCATATATAGATTTCTTCATACCTGGCCAAAAGTATTTAAGTTGTGCTTGCCTATAAGTTTTATCCTTTCCTGGATGTGAACTAAAATCACTATCATGAAGTAACTTCAATATCTCATTTACAAGAGTTTGTGGTATAACCAACTGATTTACTTGGCCTCTAGAAATGTCTTTCCCACTTACAACTGTTTTCCTATACAAAATTCCATTAATCAAATGAAATTCCTGTATCTTATACCCCTTGGGTTCATCAAATGCTTGATTAATGAATCACATGTCTCATCATCTCTCTGTTCTCTTATTAGCATTTCCTCATCTAAAGTTACTAATTCTTCTATACTACAAATAAAACTAATCAACTCAGTCATTGGTTGACTGATGTTTCTAGAAAGTGCATCTGCCGCAGCATTCTTTCTACCAGGTATATATTCAAATTGAACTTCATAGCACTGAAGTATTGCAAACCACCTAGCAAGTCTGCCCCTAAGATTCTTATGCTTAAATAAGTTCTGAATATCTGTATGATCAGTCCAAACTCTGATTGGATATCCTAGTATCATATCCCTAAAACTTTCTAAAGAATAAACTACTGCTAAAGTTTCTCTTTCTGTTATAGAGTAGTTTCTTTCCGCACTATTACAAAGTCTTGATGTGTAAGGTATCGGCTTCAAAATTCCATTTCTCTCTTGCATCAGTATGCCTCCTAATCCTATGTCAGATGCATCAGTACAAAGAATGAATTCTTTTTCATAATCAGGGAAAATTAGGATGGGGGAACTCGTGAGCTTATCTTTCAACTTGTCAAAAGCTTCTTGCTGCGCAGGTCCCCATATGAACTTTGAGTCCTTTCTCAACAAAGAACTTAGTGGATTAGCAATGTCAGCATATCTTTGAATGAATTTTCTATAATATCCTGTCAATCCTAAAAAGCTCCTAACCTTGTCTACATTGGTCGGAACCGGAAATCCTTGACAGCGTCAACCTTTGAATTCACTGCACTAAGTCCATGTCTGTCTATCTTATGTCCTAAGTAAATGACACTGTCTTGCAAGAACTTACTTTTTTCAAGTTTTACTTTTAACCCTGCTTCTCCTAGTTTTGGGAATATCAAATCTAATTTCTCAAAGTGCTCCACTGCTGTCTGAAAAACTATTAAAATATCATCTAGAAAAACACTGGCAGTGTTTTCTAACAATCCATCAAGATCACGTGTGTGCTCCGTCAACTATGAGTATGTGAAGCCGGATGATGGATTATGGGGGTCTCCTTTCCCAAACGGTTCCTGGTACGGGATGTTGGGCATGCTCCAGAGGAATGAGGCAGATATTGCTCAAGTTGGTCCTTTTGGCGTAACACTGGAGCGTGCACAAGTCGTCGATTTCAGCTACCCAATATTTGTGTCCGATCACATCATCTTGCAAAAGCGCCCAGTCATTCAAGGCGATATATCCGGTTTTCTCAAGCCTTACACTGTCATGATGTGGATAATGATTGCCTTCACTCTAATATTCATGGGGACCCTAATCTTCATCCTGCGGTGGGTTTCTGCCTCCTTGAGAGACAACTCACTAAGATCCACGGTTGTTTCCAAGATGATGGATTCATTATTCTGGACCTACCAACAATTACTGGAACAAAGCGCTGGGTGGGTGTCTTCTTCTTCCTCGGTTGGTGTTACCGTTTCTCTGTGGCTGCTGACGTCATTTATCCAGGCCAACGTGTACAAAAGCAACTTAGTGGCTATGCTTATTGCGCCAAAGGTGCCAAGTCCTGTCAAATCAGTAGAAGATCTTGGTCCATGTCTAAAGGTTCTGTTATACAACGTTACGTTCAGGCTGTCCACGACGAAAACCCTACAGCACCAATGGGTAGAGTCTGGAGCGGAGTTGGGCCTTTGCTGACCAGTGCCGTCAAGGCCTTCATAGCTGTCCATAACGGTGATCTCATGATCAATCTCATGTAAGTTAATGGACTATTACATAACCGAAATGGCATTCTCTTGAACTCATAATGTCCTGTTGAAGTAGAAAATGCGGTGAACTCTCTTGAGTCTTCATGCAACTCTATTTGCCAAAAAGCTGATTTGATATCTATTGTACAAAAATATCTATTCTCAGTTCCCAAACTTCTCAAAATGCCACCGATAATGGGTAATGGTGTAAGGACAGGAATTTTGAAGGGATATTATTTTTGGAATTTCGTTTTATTTATCTGTTTATTTATTTGAGTGTTGACTTGCGTGACGGTTTTACTCAACCAAGAAGCAAAGTAGAAAATAGAGCCTTAATAGACCATGAATTTATTCTATTCTATGTCTGCCTATCAAGATGTGTTGGCAAAGAGCCTTACTATAATCATTGAGGAAAAACATACAATAGGAGATAGCTACAAATATATTTCAGCTCATTTTGGTTCAACTAAAGCTTCGAGACGACATTAGAATGTTCTCGAACATAGCGGGCGCACCGTAGCTCCGCCCACCCGTGACGTCACTAAACACGTTCGGACAGAGGCGTAAACTAAGGCCATTAATTTTAAGAGTAATAGGAAAAATTCCCAACTTTCAGTTCAGGATTCCACTAGAGAAATAGTTTAGGGAGAGATTGTAGCAGCTAGGGGCTCTGTTGAGAAGCGAAATGAAGTTTTACGAAATAATACAACAGGGAGGTTAGTAGTTTACCCATAGATACGAACACATAGCCGTCTCGTTCTTTTTGTGCACAGCTAAAATTTTAATCTGATGCCAAAAATGATTCCGATAACAGGTATGGACACGTTCTGTAAGATTAATGAAAACAAATGTCAATATGTGAGTTAAATGATATAGTGCAGATATAGTAGGTAGATAGTTATTATTATTATTAAGTTTTGAATCTGATGCCAAAAATGATTCCGATAACAGATATGGAAAAAGGGGTTTAAGGGAGTGTACTTCACAAACACTTTGCGTATATACATTAGCTATGAGGGTGTAATCCTTAGAGTACAATTCTGTCTGTGATCGTTCTCTAATAAGAATACGGGGTTGAAGGTAGACACAGTGCTGGAAGTAGACACAATATTGTAAGTAGACTTATACAGTGACCGGAAGGTTGGAGCGTAAATAACTACGTTTTTCCACGTGCCTGTGACCTTACTTATGATGCCCATAAGAAAGAAAAAACTGTGTTATTAAATGTCTCGCATACCCATATATTTTTCATATTGTAAGGATCAATAGATTAGTTGGAGAAAACCACAATATACTTTTGTATTTCCTTACTATATTTTTGCTTCAGTGTAATAATTAACACATAGCAGACCTTCACTTACATGCTTTTACTACCCCCACATTATTGGTGGCCCCACATTATTGGTGGCCGAGCGGTGGGATTTACGCTATTAACCAACCTGAAGCTCACTTATCGGTGTGTCGACTTAGACAAAGCTTGTGTACCCTGTGGATTGGCAGTACAGTAATCAGAGACAGAATAGATCCTCGGCAGTCACTAAGAGTATAGAAATAGCGGATGAGATTGTGTGGGGAAATGACGTGTTAAGGTGTATAGCTTTGATGGAACTACACATAATTAAAGGCAGTCAGGTAAAAATGAACAATAAAACGGAATGGGAATCCAATTCGGGAGAGGAAGAAGAGACGAGAGCGAGGATGGAAGATAGACATGAATGGGAATCTAACCCAGAAGGAGCTGTTCTATTGGCCAAATTTAAAGGTAGATGTATGTAATTTTGTAAAGAAATGCATTACTTGTCAGAGGTTCAAGGGTACACAAGGGTTGTCACAGCAATACAAAGAGGTTCCCCCTGCTACAAAGGCAATGGAGAGAATAGGCATAGACCTAACAGATATGGTGTCCGGGACGCAGAGGTATAGGTATATTATGACAATAATCGATCACTACAGTAGGTTCGTTAGGTTCTTCCCATTGAGAACAAAACACCACCAACACATACTACACTCCCTAACCCAGTTCTTCGCAGACTACGGCACCCCAGAGAGCATCATAACAGATAATGGAGCAGAATTCACCAACACGGCTTACAAGAAGTTGTGTGGAGAAAAGCAAATCACCCTGCTCTACACTACCCCAGACCATCCCCAAGCGAATGGAATGGTGGAGCGGATGCATCGAACATTGAAGAACATTGAAGACGGCTCATCGAAGAATACTGAAGGGAATCAATTGGAACAATCCGCCCAGTTGGCGCCGTATCTAGTGATTTAAGGTGCTAAGATGACAGTGGTTAACTGCAATAGTGTAGCGATCATACCGTGCCATTAATATCCAAAGAAATACGATTGCGTGCAATTAATCCGAAGGTGCTCTCAGTGTTCCTATGTGTTAAGATGTCTTAGGATTAAGGCATACTTGTATTGCGTATTTAGTTGTAACCCACCTATACTTTTATACATGTGTAAGGTTGAGATGTCCTAGGATTAAGGATGCATATTTTTCATATGTTGTAAAAGGAAATTTCAGCAACAGCCAGGTGAAGGAACTAAATGTCAACTTAAGGGGGGGGGATAAAGAAGTCAATATTAGCCTAGGAGAGGGACTACAAACGATGGTTAGCGAGCACTTTCATTCGGAGTAGTATTGGAAAATGGGGAAATTCTTTAGCTCGAGTTGGGGTCATGAACCCAACTCAAATTCACAATTGCCCGCTTGACAGGGGTGTAGGACTTCAGGACCTGGTGGTCAATCGCCGATTGCCCAGAAGTGAGCCCACAGTAGGGGGAGAAGTGTGCCACCCATGGGGCGAAACCACAAGAGAGAGTCGTGGCTTAGCTCGGTCGTAGCGGCTATGCATGTCCAGTCAAGTAGTATGTAAGAGGTCAATTGGGGAACCCAGCCAATACGAAGACTGATGGGAAAGGTCCAAGGAGACATCCACAGTAAATTGGTGTACCCCCGGGTCACCTGAGATTCGTACACCTACGAGTGTGCTGAGGGGAGAGTGCCTCGTCAAGCTATCAAAAGGATAATCGCTCTCTTTTGCAGGATGGATTTTTTTTCTTTTGCAGGGGGATTTGGACCACACCAAATAGAATCCTTCACGTGATGTTGCGGAATTTTTCTTACAGAGGGGCGTAGGGCCATGTAATGACAGGAATTTTGAAGGGATATTATTTTTGGAATTTCGTTTTATTTATCTGTTTATTTATTTGAGTGTTGACTTGCGTGACGGTTTTACTCAACCAAGAAGCAAAGTAGAAAATAGAGCCTTAATAGACCATGAATTTATTCTATTCTATGTCTGCCTATCAAGATGTGTTGGCAAAGAGCCTTACTATAATCATTGAGGAAAAACATACAATAGGAGATAGCTACAAATATATTTCAGCTCATTTTGGTTCAACTAAAGCTTCGAGACGACATTAGAATGTTCTCGAACATAGCGGGCGCACCGTAGCTCCGCCCACCCGTGACGTCACTAAACACGTTCGGACAGAGGCGTAAACTAAGGCCATTAATTTTAAGAGTAATAGGAAAAATTCCCAACTTTCAGTTCAGGATTCCACTAGAGAAATAGTTTAGGGAGAGATTGTAGCAGCTAGGGGCTCTGTTGAGAAGCGAAATGAAGTTTTACGAAATAATACAACAGGGAGGTTAGTAGTTTACCCATAGATACGAACACATAGCCGTCTCGTTCTTTTTGTGCGCAGCTAAAATTTTAATCTGATGCCAAAAATGATTCCGATAACAGGTATGGACACGTTCTGTAAGATTAATGAAAACAAATGTCAATATGTGAGTTAAATGATATAGTGCAGATATAGTAGGTAGATAGTTATTATTATTATTAAGTTTTGAATCTGATGCCAAAAATGATTCCGATAACAGATATGGAAAAAGGGGTTTAAGGGAGTGTACTTCACAAACACTTTGCGTATATACATTAGCTATGAGGGTGTAATCCTTAGAGTACAATTCTGTCTGTGATCGTTCTCTAATAAGAATACGGGGTTGAAGGTAGACACAGTGCTGGAAGTAGACACAATATTGTAAGTAGACTTATACAGTGACCGGAAGGTTGGAGCGTAAATAACTACGTTTTTCCACGTGCCTGTGACCTTACTTATGATGCCCATAAGAAAGAAAAAACTGTGTTATTAAATGTCTCGCATACCCATATATTTTTCATATTGTAAGGATCAATAGATTAGTTGGAGAAAACCACAATATACTTTTGTATTTCCTTACTATATTTTTGCTTCAGTGTAATAATTAACACATAGCAGACCTTCACTTATATTCTTTTACTACCCCCACTTGGGCATAGGCCTTTTCGCTACCCAGAACCAACCCCGAACGACCTGAGGAAAGGGGACGGAGTCAGACGTGAATAACAAGGAGCAGTTTCCATTTATGGTCAGATATATCCATATAGACGATTGGGTGGTGGCAGCGTATACCTTGATTTTTTTATTTCCCAAATCGTTCTTATGTGGGTATCTCTGATCACTCCTATTGGAGGTGCTCTTGGTTAAACACTAAATCAATCGACGGCACCACAATGGTAACCTATCACGAATGGTGTGCTTATTCAATTCCCTATAATCTATCACTGGGCGCATAGTACCATCTGACTTTGGCACCAAAATCAAAAGAAAGTTCCACTCACTTTTACTATGTTCAATAATATCCTGTGATAACATTTCAGTGATCAGTTTATCTACTATTGCTAATTTAGAGTGAGGAACTTTGTAGGCGGGTATGTAGATAGTTTGCGTTCCTGGTTTTAACTTAATGTGATGTTTTAAAACAGTTGTTTTGCCTAAGGCGTCCCCCGGCAAAGCAATTGCTTTATTGTGCTTCACAAGCAAAGCAAGTAAACTTTCATCCAACTCAGGGCAATTAGTTGATTGTAATAATTCTTTATATCTATTTCTTAAGTCTATTCCTTCTTGAACTGAACAGATTGATGAAGTTGGACATTCTATCTCCTCACTATTCTCATTTAAAATCTTAATGGGTTTAGTACACACCTGAAAACATCCTATTTGTGTACCTTTCCTTAAAATTATCTCCTTATTCATAGTGTTAATTACTAGTACCTCTACTCTATTCTTATTTGACTTATAAATCCCTGAGTCCCACTTCAATCCTTTAATTTTAACTGATTCTGGGACTGTAATTATTTCAGAGTTTACATTGACTCCTTTCAAACACACTTCAACCTCATTAATTGACATGGAATGTAACAATGTCGACCTTGTTACGCCACCATCTACAATTCGCAAGGCTTCAGTCGTTGACAATTTAGTAATTTCTGGGATTTCCTGAACTTCTGAGTTGGGTTCACAAGTTGCTTTACTTTCTGTTAGTCTGGACCGCTCGGCCTCATTATCTAAGATAGAAATGTTATCAAGGGATTCATTGATTCCTGTCACTGGTCTTAAGTCTGGTTGATTAAAAAATGGGATTAACTGTGACTTCACTAAAATTCCTAAGTCAGCAGGACATATCACCATGTTTTCTTTTCTCATAGTTGCAAATCCTATCAATAAATCTCCTGGAAAAACAGATTCTTCTACCACTATCACTGGAATGTACAAATGTTCATTTGTATATAAGATAACTTCTAGTTCAACCTTACCTAATGTTTTTAAC
>NC_134793.1:63092877-63097877 GCF_046742065.1 Oratosquilla oratoria | reverse complement strand
CCTTTATTGTCAATTATACATACAAACGACTTGGACAACACTATTTAGGCCAGGAAAAGACGCCGAGGTTCTACATGAAGATCTTGACAAATTGTTCACATGGTCGGTGAAATGGCATGTGGACTTCAATATCTCAAAGTGCAGCGTGTTAAATGTAGGTAAGTACAACCCAAAAAGTCTCCTTCATTCTTGGATAACACCTTTTTAGAGTAAAATGAATGCTAGACAGACTTGGAAGTTGTAGTGCGTCTCGCCCTTAAATCCAGGAAGTAGTGCATTAGCGCCAGGAATAGAGCTAACAGACTATTTGGTTGCATTTCTAGGACGGTTACGAATAAAAGTGCAGAGGTAGTTATCAAACTCTATCTGGCATTAGTTAGACCCATTCTTGACTATGTGGTACACTTTTGGTCTCCATCCTATAGAAATGATATCAATTCACTAGAATCAGTACAGATGAAAATGAACAGATATTTACCTTACGAGGACAGGTTTAGTCACCTTAACTTACTCTGGAAAGACGCAGAGTACGGGGTGATATAATAGAAGTGCTCAAGTGGATCTATGGCTTTAATAAATAGGATGCAAGCAAGATCATCATATTAAGAAAACAGGGCAGAGCTCGCAGTAATGTATTTAGATTGGACAAATTTAGATTTAAGAAGAAAATAGGCAAGAACTGGTTTACCAATAGAGTGGTCAACGAATGGAATAGACTTAGTAACCATGTAGTGAGCGCTGAAACTATCGGTTGTTTTAAGAAAAGGTTAGACAATTTTATGGATGGGATGATAGAGGGCAATGGACATAGAACTGCCTAGTCTAGGCCTTATGGTTTCTTGCAGTCTCCTTCATTCCTATGTTCTTAGATGATTGCTGATAGTCATTTAGCATTTCTGCGTCATCCGCAATATGATGGATGCTGATTGCAATTGTCTATGACATGAGTTTTGCCGTCTGCATCTTACTCTTGATATATTGTTGCTATATTAACAGTACAATATATCATTGTAATCGCCTCTTATTTTGCTATATCGTTGTCTATAGCTGCATGGTACTGTTTGTAACCTTATTTCTTGTATGTTGAGGTCATTTTATCAAATGCTGAATATTATCAATTATGCTTTATCTCTCATATGCTGTCATTAAGTGCGTGATATGTACTTAACTTTATTTCTGATATTTCCTTTAAGCTCGATTGCCATACATCTCGCTCTAGAAATTCATACTTGTCTACAATGTTCCACCTCAGTCAAACAACGTTTCCTGTGAGCCACGAATATCATGTACAAAGCTACTTCTTGATGTACCAAGACCTCATGAGTATAGCTTTTTTCCTATACTCTACAATTGAGTATATGCGCGCACAAAAGCACGCACGCGCGTGCACACACACACACACAGACCTGCTCGTAAGGCTTTCTTCTTATTTAGGCCACATTAATTATGCGAAGAGGTTTGCTTCACATCATGTCGAATGACCTGCATATATAATTATCAAGATTCAAAGCAATGCCTGTTTTGATTTACAGATGAACGGTGGCAGATAAAACAGGCCTGGATCTAACTGCACTCCTTTTGGATGTGGGAATTGAGAAGGCTCGGGTCAAGAATGTATATGCGAGACAAGAGATGAACTCAAAAATTGAAGGAGAGAGGGAGAGAAAATTAGACCAATGCCAAGAATGTATAGTGTTTGTATATACATATGCATGTTTTGTATAGTTTAAGTTAGGTTAAGTATCGTAACGACACACTTTTCATATGTGTGTTGTAACGTAATATTAGATATTACGTCATATGTGTAATTATGTTATAGAATTGTGTTCCTTTGTATTACATAACTATGTTCATATTTCTTGTCTGTGTATGTATTGTAACAATGTTAAGCAGTAACGCCCGTCCACTATATGTAATCTTGCCTACGTGCGGAGAAAGGTGCGCGCTCTTGTAGAACAAACAGACAAGCGAAATCCTGAATAGTTCGGAGCGCACAGATTTGACAGTTACTAAATAAATAGATTGTTCAAGCGAGTCGAGGGTCTTAAAACTACCCATGTTGACGTGTGTTAACTTACCCTCCTCCCCCCCTTTCGCTCACCCGCACCCTTAACCGGAAGTATCCCGCTTCCGGTCCAATGGTATATAAGCGGTGGAAATCGCTCACTCCTTGTCATTTTCTCGCATATCGATCTCTTGATAAAAACTAGAAGTTTAGACTCATGAGACGATTGGTGTGAAGTGATCACCCTTTTTGCCTACATTACGTGTCTGATATACATTGCATTACTTTATACTTATATTTGTACTTATTACTTATTTTGATGCATGTTCCTGATCTCTTTGTACTTAGATAGTACCATATTGTATACGTATCTTGTGTTTCTTATTTGAACGATAATTTCCATATTCTTATAATCGTGTAACGGTCCCATTGACCCTACTGCCCATTCTCTTTTGTGTTGATTGCCTGTAAATATTTTCCATATTAATAATTTCGTTTACTAGTTTTATCGCTAGTTTAATATTCCTTTCCTGGAATCTTCTTTGTTACCTTTACTTCTAGTCTTACGAATTATCTAGGCCCTGACCAGATAGTTCAGTCCTACAGTGGCTTCTAGAAGTGAGCTGGTTCTTAAGCACTTATCCGTTATACGTAACGTCTCTTCACTAACCAGCCCGTCCCGTAACAGTGTATGCTAATGATAAGCTGTGAATTCTGGTCACTAATGACGGCCCTGAGTTGCTCAGACCTGCACTCACTGCAGTACCTAACGATACACAAGTCAAAATGACAAATGCGTCTCGCTGTCTGAATATTCTGGATTTTTATGAAGAGAGAAGACTCCTGGCAAACTGAGATCCATCTTTTGGTCCTCCATCAGCCTGGTAGGACACTTCAACAGTCGGCAATGGATACAAAAAGATAAGAACCAATAGCATATAAAGGAAGAATAATATAAGGAATCAACGTTTTCTTTTAAGCAGCCATGGCAATACAGGAGCGTTCTTGACCCAAGTGGGCCAGGTCGATCCTAATATTCGATGACCCCCAACAGATAATGAGAACGGGAGCCCGCTTTGGCTCAGTGGTAACGCGTGAGTCTGGCAACCGCAAGGTGATCTCGAGCGTATGTTCGAATCCTGGCCACGGCGCAGAGGTTAGGAAGGGCATTCACTCTGAGTAATGACCCCCAACCGCTGCTCGCCCAGAGCCTGAGGTGACTTCAGCTTCCTCCGGGTATCGTCACTCCAGTGTTGGCATACCGTGGACATTGTCCCCTGCGTTGTATTAACTGTTCCGGACCATCTGCAAGGTTAAAGTCTGGGAGGGTATCAGATCCGCAAACCACAAAAAATTATAATAATATTATAGTAAAAAAAAAAATAGAAACCGGAACAACCATCCGGCGGTCCGACTACAAACCCAGCAACCCTCGCCTTCGGCAGGATAATCGATTCTTCGCCGAGCACCCTCCGAAGTGCGTGCCAATGACCTCCGACCTTGGGAGAGGGCACCACACACCCAAAGCGTGCGAGAAGTCGTGTATAGAACGCAAGTGGGAAAGAAGTGGAAAGATAATGATTGTGTGTATGCCTTAGTGTACGTGTATGTACATTTATACACATATGTATATATCCTCTATGAAAGTATATGCAAGTCTCCACCTAGTTGTTGTATTTATTCCATTCTCATTTTCTCTTAAGTATATTATATATATATATATATATATATATATATATATATATATATATATATATATATATATATATATATATATATACCATCTAACTCTTATAAACACCACTCAAACTTATGTTGAGCGACTTTATCTCCCAATTCTTGTAAGTCAGAAATATGTGAGAAGAATGACATAAAATCTAGATTTGTTCTCTCTTTATTTACGTGTAAGGTATTCTAAGTATTTAATACATTTTTTTGTACTCTAGTTGTTCATTTACTCCATTAGTTGATGTTGTTGTTGTCGTTCCCTAGACTGTCTGTCCGAGCAGTCCCGTCTCCCCAAGGAATGCCACAGCCGAAACTGGGTTTTCCCACAAATCCTTTATAGAGTGTATGTTGTGTTGTTTGCGTACAGGTCCTGGAGCCGCAGCGTCAGGTCCTGGAGCCGCAGCGTCTACGTCGTGGGACCACCCCCCAACCCCAAGAGTTGGGGGCCAAACGGCGGCAACCAGCCCTGGCCACTGGCTCTACGCAGGTGGCACCGATCCCCAAGAGGAGCTACGTCTGCCTTGGGGAGTACCACTCCATTAGTTTATAGAATTGCTTTAAACATGCACATTGCCCTTGAGATTCTAGATAGTGTATCTGTCTGAACGCGTGTTACTTCTGCTGCTCTTCGCCCCCCCCCCCTCCTTTTTTTTAACGGTTTTCTTTTCCAAGACTTCAATGATTTCAGAGACGTCTTGTTACAAAAGGTTGCGGGCACTCTATAGGCTGTTCATCTTCCCTGAGACAGCATGGAGGATTGCTGTGCAGAGAACAAGCCGGAAACCTCATAATTCTTCATAAATGATATTGATAAATCATTATTCATTACATCTTTATCATTCAATTGTTGAGTGCAAGATCAATTGCCTCTTCGGGGTTTCTGCTCAGTCTTTCTGGATGAGACCGGAGCCGACCCGCGGGATTGAAAACCGTGAAATTCCATCAACCTTTTCGGTACCGTGGGGTGCTGTAGAGACCAAGGAGAAAGGGTGCCCCATCTCTAAGTGTGTGTGTGTGTGTGTGTGTGCGTGTGTGTGTGTGTGTGTGTGTGTGTGTGTGTGTGTGTGTGTGTGTGTGTGTGTGTGTGTGTGTGTGTGTGTGTGTGTGTGCGTGTGTGTGTGTGTGTGTGTGTCTGTGTGTGTGCGTGTGTGTGTGTGTGTGTGTGTGTGTGTGTGTGTGTGTGTGCGTGTGTGTGCGTGTGTGTGTGCGTGTGTGTGTGTGTGTGTGTGTGTGTGTGTGTGTGTGTGTGTGTGTGTGTGTGTGTGTG
>NC_134793.1:63070377-63085377 GCF_046742065.1 Oratosquilla oratoria | reverse complement strand
ACACATTAGATCTAAATATAATGATATGACAAGACTGGTCAAAAAGAACACGCGTACAGCAAAACGTAAATGCGAAATTAAGGTTGCCAGACAAGTGCGATCCAACCAAAAGGGCTTCTTTCCTTTCTATGGAACAAAAAATAAAGAAAGGATAGGCCCAATTAAAAACTACGAAGATGTCATCATAGAATCGTAGGAAAAAATGGGTGAGGCGCTTAAAAAATATTTCCTCTCCGTCTTTACTAAGAAGAGGTTAGATAAGATACCTGACTGTGGTCCAATTTTCAGTGGGGATGAAGGAAATAGACTGTTTAATATCAGCATTAGTAAGTCAAAATTCCCGGGTCCAGGCAAAATATTTCCTACAGTGTTTAGCTATTGTAAATTTGAAATCTGCGACCAGTTAACAGAAATATTTAATAAGTCGGTAGGCACTGGTTTTGTGCCTATTACTTAGAGGCAGGCAAACGTTACTCTTGTTTTCTAAAGGGGAGATGATTCGTCTATATGCAACTACAGGCCAATCAGTTTGACAGCAGTTATAGGTAAAATTCTTTAATTGATAATAGTTAATAGAATGAGAGATCACATCGAAAGACATAATTTTATTCGTGACTCACACCATGGTTTTTTCCAAGGGTAAGTCATGTGTGGCTAATATTCTATATTTTTACACTAAAGTGTATAAGGCGTCAGATAACAATGATAGTTGCGATGTTATTTACTTTGACCTTAGAAAAGCATTCGACAAGGTGCCCCACCAGAGTCTACTAGATAAAACCAAAGCCCATGGCATAAGGTAAAAATAGTTAAAATGGTTTAGAGCTTAGATTAGTGACATAAAAACCGCGGGTGACCATAAATGGTGTAAAATCCAAATTAGGGAGTGTTTCTAGTGAAATTCCCCAGGGCTCGGGTTTTGAGTGCGTTATTGTTCATTATATACATAAACGACTCGGACAGTGGAATTAATAGTGATGTTAGTAATTATGCGGACAACACTAAAGTAGAACGCCAAATTGGGTCAGGAGACGACGCCGAGATTCTGCAGGATGATCTTAATAAATTGTTCACATGGTCGGTAGAATGGCAAATGGACTGCATTATCTCAAAGTGCAGAAAGTTAAACTTAGGGCTACACAACCCCGAAAATAGATATAGCTTAGATAATACGTTTTTGGATAAAAGTGAGTGTGAGAAAGGTTTGGAAGTTCTAGTGAGTCCTGACCTTAAATCCAGAAAACAATGCATTAGAACCAGCTTTGCTTGGAAGGTTACGAATAGAAGTGCAGAGGTAATTATAAAATACTATCTACCGTTAGTTAGACCCATCCTTGACTATGGGATACAGTTTTGGCCTCTGTCCTATAGAATGGATATCAATTCACTAGAATCAGTACAGAGGAAAATTACCAAGATAATATATGGGCTAAGAAATATATACATTATATATATATATATATATATATATATATATATATATATATATATATATTTATATATATATATATATATATATATATATATATATATATATATAAAAGGATTACAAAGGCAGATCATACCGACAGGACACCTTTTGATCAATATCTAGGTCGGATGCGAAAAAAAAAATCATATTAATAATAAAATAATAAATAAAAACTATAATAATGTAACTAACAAATAAAATACATAAATAGATGCATAGGTATAGTTAAATAATAAACATATACATATTGTGATGGCCCACCATCCTCCATGTATATAAAATGTCTGTATCTGTATGTCAATCTTTAATTGTAAGATAATTATGTATGTACTGTAAATTGCTTGTATACGTTGTGATGGCCCACCATCCTCCATGTATCTAAAAATATCTGTATCTGTGTTATCCTGTACTTGTTAGGTAATTACGTATGTACGGTAAAAACGGCTTGTATACTTTATGGGATCTACTCTCTCTAGGCCGACGGACGTAAACTAGTTCTGTCCGGCTCATCCTTCGCCTTCCTCCCGTCCTCGCCAACTGTATATATAATGCATCTGCCGGCTCCTAGCGGGGCACTTTTCGTTGGCTGAGCGACGCGTAACTTTATCTCTCCCATATTGCTTTTGCTCTAGTACCGTGGCGTCACCACGTAATCTATATTTTCATGACTTGGTTTTCAGTGGAGGAATTAATTGTCAATTGATTAATTTTGTTGTTGTAAAGTTCTTATATTTGTTTTGTTGGCTTTTTGTTATACATTAAATTAGTTATCTTTGTTAACTTCCGTTTGGATTTGCCTTACCCACATCAAGGCCACTAAGTACGAACCCCTCCTAGACATATTTCCTTATATCCTTGCGGAAGGCATAACATATAATGGGGGCCCGTCGGAATCCTCTTCCCCGAACAAAATCTAAGAAGGTGTGAGATATACGAGCGAAACGTACATAAGTTACACTTGCATTCCCACAACCATCGAAATTGTCCATCTGTCCGGTAAACTTGCAACTCAGTACCCCAGTACAGTAATTCAGTTAATCGTAAATACGCCATTGCACATGACCACGTTAAACTCTTGCAGCTGTAAATTTCGTAAGAGTACTGAAGTAGGATCCGTTTAGGATACGTGTGGGAACGTTAATTCTATCCTACTTACGGCATGTAGTTTTGGTTAATGTATTCTGTCCCAAAGATTTATAATATTCGTGGGAGTCGAGTATTATAATTCTACTTGTATCTCTTGTCCGGTATACCACGTAAGCGAACCAAGCGTTCTACCTTGCTGAGTAGCAACTGTTAGCGAGTAAAAATTTTGCGATGTCAGAACTGAATATCGAAAACTTTGTTGAGAACCCCTCGGTGGAAGAACTGATAATTCAGAACCCAAATAAAGAATGTCTGAAAGAAATAGCAACAAGATGGGAATTAACTTATCCAGCGAACATTAGTAGAACTGAATTAGTTCAACTAATATTGAATCACATAGATCAGTTAAAGAAAACGGAAGACGAAGACGGAGAATTTGAACGCTTAGAACAAATAGTTGCAGCCAAATTAGACATTAGCCCTACGAAAGAGACTCAATTAGACCATCTAGAATATCAGATACTTGAAAGGAAGATGAAGCATGAACTGCAAATTAAGGAACTCGAAGTGCAGCGTGATAAAGACCAAAGACAGCACGAACTCGAACTAAAAAGGCTCGAACTATCGACCCCAAGTCAACAAGTGATTTCAAATTCAAGTAAGTTAGATCTTTTGCAGTACACCAAACTTATTCCCTCTTTCTCAGACGAGAATCCAACCTTATTTTTTCGAGAATTTGAAGAAGTAAACATTTTGCAATTCCCCAAGCAGATTGGATATGGTTTATTAAACCAAAGTTGTCCACAAAACCGTTACAAGTATGTAACAATCTGGAAAATAACACTGATTACGAAACGGTCAAACAGACAATTCTTTCCGCTTATGAAATTTCCACCGAAGGTTATCGACAAGCATTTCGAAATTCAAACAAACTTAGCCATCAGACATATATGGAATTCGCGTCAGACAAACTACGAGCGTTAAGAAAGTGGATTAAATCGGCATCAGCCGATAATCTTGAGAAAGTAGTGAACTTGATCGCGTTAGAGGAATTCGTGCGTAAAATTCCTCACTACTTGAAAATTCACATTATTGACAAGGAGGAATTTGACCTTATGAAAGCAGCCAAATTGACTGATACCCTCTCATTGATTCACAAAAATGTTGGAAAGGACAGTAACCGCCAACCTCATGTAAAACCAACTAGTGGTAGTAAAGATGGAAAAATTGATAGCGCTAGTTTCCCTGTTTGTTTCTTCTGTAAGAAACCAGGACATGTAATTGCAAATTGCCCAGACCCAAAATGTAAAGTAGCTCAAAAGAATATAAAATCTGTAGCTTCCTTTAACCATTCTACTGCCAATTCTGTAGATCCTTTTCAGCCCTTCCGTTCAACGGGAACAGTATCACTTGGTTCAGACCACGTAGAACACAACCTCCGAATAGTACGGGACACAGGAGCAGCACAGTCCCTGCTACTTCAGTCAGCACTGCCGGGAGTCCAACGTAATTATACAGGAGAACGTGTATACTTGCAGGACTTCCACAATCCCTTCTCAGTACCTCTGGCAAAGGTGCACCTGAACTGTGGACTCATCAAGGATACTGTCTCCGTAGGAGTAAGTGAAACGGCAACCCTACCTGTTCCTGAAGCAGATTTTATACTAGGTAACGATCTAGCAGGAGAACTAGTCCATCCTCCTTTAATTGTTTCTACTTCTCCCCTACCATATAACCCAACTTCTACCATAGAGCAAACCCAACCCAACCTATTTCCAACCTGTGCTATCACACGATCCCAAGCGCCAGCTAACCAACCAACTCTTACCTCTCCAACCACCCCAACCACCCCGCTTACTCTACCCTCAGAGCTGAGCATCAAAGAGGCTCAACAGAACGACCCTTCATTAGCTCCCTTGTTTAATAGAGCTATTCCCAAGGAGGATATCCTACATACTCCTTCCTTTTATTTGCACGAAGGAATACTTATGAGATTGTATAAACCTCGTCACCTTTCTGATGATGATACCTGGGCAGAATGTCACCAAATTATTCTACCTGTTAACTTGAGGACTCAGGTAATAGAGATTGCTCATGCTGGACACTCAGGACACTTAGGTATTAAGAAAACTTATTTACGACTCTTGTCAGAATTCTTTTGGCCTGGCATGAAAGCAGAGGTAAGTAGATTCGTTAAATGTTGCCACACTTGCCAAATAGTAGACAAGTCAAACGAGTCTATTCCTCCGTATCCCCTTCAACCCATTAAAGTACCTAGTGAACCCTTTCAGAAACTAGTGATTGACATAGTAGGCCCGTTGCCTAAAACCAAGAAGGGTAACCAGTACATTTTAACAGTTCTTTGTCCCACTACCAGGTACCCTGAAGCTTTTCCTTTAAAGAATATTTCTGCTAAGAGTGTAATTAAGTGTTTAACTCACATGTTTACTTCCTTTGGTATTCCTCAGGAAATACAGTCAGATAGAGGTTCTAATTTCACTAGCAAACTCTTTACCCAAGTCCTCAAGGAATTAAATGTTAAACAGTCTCTGTCTACAGCGTACTACCCCCCCCAGTCAGGGAGTTCTAGAACGATGTCATCAAACGTTAAAGAATATGCTACGTAAATTCTGTTATGAGGAAGACCGTGACTGGGATGAGGGATTGCCTTTCCTCCTCTTTACGCTCCGTGAAACACCATCCGAAGCTCTGGGTGTTTCTCCTTTGAATTGTTATATGGAAGGAAGGTAAGGGGACCCCTCAAGGTAATCAAGGACCATATCATATCTTCTTCTACCTCACCTTTACAGTCTGTTAACCAGTATATTGTTTCCCTTAAGGATAACCTAGCCAGATTTCATTCCTTTGCCTTGAAGAACCTTGAACATGCACAAAGTAAAATGAAGGTTAATTTTGATCAGAAATCTCGTAAGAGAGAATTCAAGGAGGGAGATATGGTTCTTGCATACATTCCTATCTCTGGACAGCCTCTTCAAGCTAAATACCATGGTCCTTATAAAATTCAGAAAAAGATGTCAGAATATAATTACGTACTAGAAACCCCTGACAGACGTAAAACTACTCAACTTGTTCATGTTAACTTGCTTAAGCCATACCTTGCCAAAATACCACTAGACAGTTCAGTCAAACCATTGCTTTCGCTAAATCATGGTCCCAGTAAAATACCTATGTCAACCGACCGTCCACAAGTCCACGAACCGACGTTGCCACATTTCGATCCTCCCACAGTCGGCAACAACAGCGACATCTTGAACAACCTACTTTCGTACCTTAACCACTTGAATCCTGATCAAGCTAAGGAAATTTCTGAAATTATTTCTAGTCACAGATCCTTGTTCCGAGATAATCCTGGCCGTTGTAACCTGACGTCCCATGAGATTCAACTGTATCCAGGAACTTCTCCTAGCCACCAGCACCCTTACCGACTGCATCCCCAGAAGAAGCTGATAATGAAGAAAGAGGTCGACTATCTAGTGCAGCACGGTTTGGCAGTTCCCAGTAATTCCCCATGGGCCGCTCCGTGCGTTCTGGTCCCTAAAGAAAACGGACAAACTCGACTGTGCACGGACTACCGCCGAGTGAATGCAGTTACCATCCCTGACGTCCCCTTCGTTCTCCAGACGGACGCACGTGATCAAGCCGTCGGAGCTGTTCTACTCCAAGAACATGATGGGATATTGCATCCTGTCGCTTACCACTCGGCTCAACTAGATAAACACCAAAGGCAGTATTCGACCACCGAGAAGGAGCTACTGTCTATCATCTCTGCCCTGCGGAAGTTCGAATGCTACGTAACACCCAGCTCGACCCCCTTACGGATATTCACGGACCACAATCCGTTAATATTCCTTGAACGGAACAAGAACAATAATAGTAGGCTATTACGTTGGTCCTTGTTCCTCCAACAATACCTCCTCGATATAAAAATTATCAAGGGTTCTGAAAACCTCCTTGCTGATGCCCTTAGCCGTCCTGATTAGAACTCCCAACTCGTCTGTTCTCCTGAGTTGATGAGTTCTAGGGGGGGGGGGGGGGTGATGGCCCACCATCCTCCATGTATATAAAATGTCTGTATCTGTATGTCAATCTTTAATTGTAAGATAATTATGTATGTACTGTAAATTGCTTGTATACGTTGTGATGGCCCACCATCCTCCATGTATCTAAAAATATCTGTATCTGTGTTATCCTGTATTTGTTAGGTAATTACGTATGTACGGTAAAAACTGCTTGTATACTTTATGGGATCTACTCTCTCTAGGCCGACGGACGTAAACTAGTTCTGTCCGGCTCATCCTTCGCCTTCCTCCCGTCCTCGCCAACTGTATATATAATGCATCTGCCGGCTCCTAGCGGGGCACTTTTCGTTGGCTGAGCGACGCGTAACTTTATCTCTCCCATATTGCTTTTGCTCTAGTACCGTGGCGTCACCACGTAATCTATATTCTCATGACTTGGTTTTCGGTGGAGGAATTAATTGTCAATTGATTAATTTTGTTGTTGTAAAGTTCTTATATTTGTTTTGTTGGCTTTTCGTTATACATTAAATTAGTTATCTTTGTTAACTAAGTACGAACCCCTCCTAGACATATTTCCTTATATCATTGCGGAAGGCATAACAATATCCATATGTGTGTACATATGTGTGTATATATATATATATATATATATATATATATATATATATATATATATATATATATATATATATATGCGTAAGTAACCACTAGGAAAAGTAAACTAACGAAGCAGATCGCTTTCGTATGATTATATCTTCAGTGATTCTTTGCATCAGCACTGGATGTAATTATACGAAAGCGCTCTGCTTCGTTAATTTACCTTTCCTAGTGGCTACTTACGCATTTGTGAACACACGCTCCTAGTGTTTTTATTATATATATATGTATATATATATATATATATATATATATATATATATACATATATATGTATATATATATATATATATATATATGTGTGTGTGTGTGTGTGTGTGTGTGTGTGTGTGTGTGTGTGTGTGTGTGTGAGTGTGTGTGTGTGTGTAATATATATATACAATATATATATATACAATATAATATATATATGTATATATATACATATATATATAAAATATAATATATATATATATGTGTATATATACATATATATATATATATATATATATATATATATATATATATATATACTGTATTTGACGGCATATAAGACGCACCCCCATCTCAGCAGGTCAGATTCAAGAAAACAGTTTTTAGTGTATTTAAGCATATATTATTGGAAACAGTCTAGCTTTACATTACACAAGCAGAAACATACCTGTATAAAAGGTGAGGGCGTTGCTGTGTTTTTGTTGTGATTATGAACTCGTTGTACCAAGATGTCTAACCTATATGCACTCCAACTGGTAAACAATCAGCATTACCAGATACTGTACTTTGTAATCTATTGTTGTACAACAAGGTTTCAAATGTTGTACAATCATTAGAAAATAAACCATTCATTGAAAATGTCGTACATATGGACTAAAAAGTCGTACAAATTTGCTAATTAAATCAAAATGTCGTCGGTCGTACAGCATTGGTTCATACATCTGGCAGAGCTGGCAACGATCATACCGTAGTTTTATTCCTCACCAACAGATGGCATTATCGGTAAGTCAGAGTGCCGATCAGCTGATGTTTATAAGCGCAATTCACAGCATTTCAGATTAGATTGCTTTAATTTTTACGAATTCATTTTAAAGCACCAGTAATAATACAATAATACCAGGAATAAAATAAAGATGCATGGTGTTTAGGGTATGTAAAAGTACTGAACGTATGCTGTGTTAGTAAGCGTCAGAGAGAATTTTAGCCTAGGCCCACGGGAGGTCTCAAACTTTACCTACAATATTTTAGACGCAGGTCAATTTTTTTAGCCAAAATTTTGGAAAAAAAAGTGCGTCCTACATGCCGTCAAATATGGGATATATATATTATATACATATATAATATATATATATTATACATATATATATATATATATATATATATATGCAAGAAACCACTAGGAAAATGGAAACGTCAATTTAAGACATCTTCAAAGGTATCAGATGTCTTAAATAGACGAAATGTTCGGTTACCAAGTTTTCATTTTCCTAGTGGTTACTTGCATATTTTCTGAATCACGTGTTGTTTGCGATTTCTTTGCACACATATACATACATACATACATACATACATACATACATACATACATACATACATACATACATACATACATACATACATACATACATACATACATGCATACATACATACATACACACACACACACACACACACACACACACACACATATATATATATATATATATATATATATATATATATATATATATATATATCTATCATATATATATATATAGATATATATATGTATATATATGTATATATACACGTATATATTTATAGAAAGTCTTAAGAAGATCACCAACGCAGAGTATGCAGTGATTTTTAATAGAAAATGTATTAATGAAAACCTGCTCCCTAAGTTCACTAGTATATATATATATATTTATATATACATATACATATATACATATATATATATATAAATACACACATATATATATATATGCATATATATATGTATATATATATATATATGTATATATATATAAAGATGGGAAGGTGGTAAAGAAACACACAAGTCAGAGCTAAGTTTATTCCTCTAACGTTTCGGCTTTAAACCTTCTTCAGAGAGACTACTAAGTACATGGGATTACAAGACTATATATCGTCTGGAGGGTGTCTCCTAGTTGTTGATCACTTTCTCGTGGCCAATCTGTATTGCTGATTCCGCCCCTATTTTTAGACCAGCTGATGAATCCTTTTCTATTATTTATAAAATCTTCCTTATTTATGTAAGCTGCTTTCATTGGTATTCTGATTTTCTTGCTCATTTCTGTGTGCATTGTTTTCACATTATTCCAGTTTGGTAAATATCTATATTTCTCTGCGTGTACTACTTTAGCATTTGATGTCCTGTGATGTCTTAAATCCGATTTGTGCTTTGTCACTCTTACCCCAGTCCCCTTAATCGTTTTTCCATAGTGGGCTCGTTGGCAATCAACACATTGGATTTTATATACTGCGCTTTCTTTGTTGATGACCTGACCTGACCCGACCTTATCTCTCTGACCGACCAAGTGTCCAGTCTTCTTTCCTGATATGATGGCAATGTTCATTCCTTCTTTTTGTAAGAATATGTTTATGCTGTTGGCTGTTTTCGAATTTGGAAGTACTAGAAATTTTCTTGCATCTTTGTCCGTATTTCCGTTCCTGTCATTTGTTCGTCTCATTATTTCTTTCGCTTTGCGTTTTAATTTTAGTAGTAAGCCTCTTGGGTAACGTAGTTTCATGAAGGAATGAATAATGTATTCATTCTAGTCTTCTAAATACTCTTTGGTGCAAATTCTTAATGCCCTCAAGAAGAATCCTTTTACTACACCTAATTTTGTCATATCATTGTGTGCAGAAAGATAGTGTATGTAATCATCCTTATTTGTAGGTTTTCTGTATACAGTAAACTTTGGACATTCATCATTTCTCCATATTATCGTATCCAGAAAAGGTAATTTTCTTCCCTCTTCTTTTTCTACCTTGAGTTGTATACTTTCATGCACGTTGTTTAATGTTCGTAGTTTGCTGTCTATATTCGTCACCCTTCGGTATTTGGAAATCACATCGTCAACGTAGCAGCAACAGGCAGAGTTTCTTCTCGTTATTTAGATATATTCATCCCTTCTAATAATTCCATAGATAAAGAAACTATTACGGCACTGAGTGGGGAGCCCATTGCCAGTCACTGATGTTGTCGATAAACATTTCATATTAAATGTAAATGGATCAAAACTGACACAAAATGAAAAGAGCTTAGTGTAATTATTCAGTGGGAAGGTATATATTATATATTGTATATAATATATTACAAATCATATATTATATATTATGTATTATGTATCAAATATCATATATTATATGATATATATTATATATTATATATTATATATTATATATTATATATTATATATTATATATTACATATTATATATTATATATTATATTATTTATATCATATATTGTACATCATATATCATATACTGTATATCATATGTTATACATTATGTACAATATATTATATATTACATATTACATATTATATAATATATATTATATATTATATATTATATATTATATATTATATATTATATATTAACTATTATATTTTATATATTGTATATCATACACTCTATGTTATATATTATATACTATATACTATGTATTATATATTATGTATCATTATATAATACATATTACATATTATATATTATATATCATATATTATATATTATATATTGTATATCATATATATTATATATTATATATTATATACTATATATTTTATATTATATATTATATATTATACATCATACATCATATATTATATATTATATATTATATATTATATATTATATATTATACATTTCATATTATATATTACATATTACATATTACATATCATATATTATATATTATATATTGTATATTGTATATTATATATTATATATTATATATTATTTATTATTTATTATACATTATATATTATATATTATTTATTATATATTATTTATTATATATTATTTATTATATATTATTTATTATATATTATTTATTATATATTATTTATTATATATTATTTATTATATATTATATATATTATATATTATATATTATATATTATATACCATATATTATATATTATATATTATATATTATATATTACATATTATATATTACATGTTATATATTATATATTATATATTGTATATTATATATTATATATTATATGTTATATATTACATATTATATATTATACATTATATATTTTATACTATATATTAAACATTATATATTATATATTATGTATTATACATCAATTATTATATATTAAATATTATATATTATATATTATATATTGTATATTGTATATTATATATTATATATTATGTTATATATTATACATTATATATTATATATATATATTATATATTATATATATATTATATATTATATATTATTATATACTATGTATTTTATATTATATATTACATATTATATATTATATATTATATATTTTATATTACATATTATATATTATATGTTATATGTTATATATTATATATCATATATTATATATTATATATTATATATTATATATTACATATTATATATTATATGTTATATGTTATATATTATATATCATATATTATATATTATATATTATATGTTATATATTATACATTATAGATTATATATCATATATTATATATTATATGTTACATAGCATATATGATATATTATATATTATATATTACATATTATATATTATATATCATATCTTATATATTATATATTATATATTATATATGATATAGGATATATATTATATATTAAATATTATATATTATGTTATATATTATATACTATATATTATTATATATCATTATGTATTGTATATTATATATATATATATATTATATATTATTATATATTATATATTATATCTTAAATGCTATATATAATCTATTATATATTATATATTATATGTTATATAGTATATAATAAATATTATATATAATATATCATATATAAAATATTATATATTATATATTATATATTATATATTATATATTATATATTATATTATATATTATATATTATATATATATTATATATATATATATTATATATTATATATTATATATTATATATTATATATTATATATTATATATTATATATTATATATTATATATTATATATTGTATATTGTATATTATATATTATATATCATATATTATATATTATATATCATATATCATATATCACATATTATATATTATATACTATATATTATATATTATATATTATGTATTGTATATTATATATTATATATTATATATTATTATATATTATATATTATATATTATATATTATATATTATATATTATATATTATATATTATATATTACATATTATATATCATATATTATATATTATATATTATATATTATATATTATATATTATATATTATATATTGTATATTGTATATTGTATATTATATATTATATATTATATCACTGGGGAACACACTTTCGGTTGCATGAGTTCTGACACTTGATTCTGGTAGATTTGAGGTCACAGATTTTGAAAATGGCATTCGTTTGTGCAGATCAGGTCTAGTTTTGATGGTAAGCGGCAATTTACATATCAGGTGACATGTTCTGAAAATAGCAAAGGGAGGTAATAAGCATATTAGTTTACATTCATCAAATACTATTCTTAATTACCCCAGTGCGTCAAATATAGATTTGTGTGTGCATTATTATTCTATTTCATTAAAACAATTATTTTATTTCTTTTCCAGGTGTGATAATTCTGTAAACAGTGTTGACTTCAATCAAAGGAAACATGGCCTCTATAACAAGTAGAAGGAAATGTGTGACGTGCCCGGATTCATTCTGCTACATTTGTGGTGCATTGGCAGCTCCAAAGCAAAGAAGGAACATTAGTGAATTTGTGAAGAGAGCTTACTTTTGCTACTTTAAAGTGAAACTTGAAGATCAAGACAAACCATGGGCACCGCATAAGGTATGCCATTCCTGCGAAGAAAACTTGCGTCAATGACTAAAGGAAAAGACAAAATAACATTCGGTATTCCGATGATATGGCGTGAGCCACGGGACCATGTCACAGACTGTTACTTTTGCGTGACTCGTGTTGCTGGTTTCACTAGTAAAACTCGTCATCTTATCACATACCCTAGTCTAGATTAAGCAATCAGGCCTGTGCCCCATTCAGATGATGTTCCAAAGCCTATCTTCACTCAACTTGCTTCTGTTGAATCTGACAGTGAATGTGACACTGAAGTCCCAGAGGAGTCAACTAACAGAAATGACTTAGATTTTGCAGGCATATCAACAGAACCGGAAACATTTAGCCAAGCAGAACTCAATGACTTAGTTCGAGATTTGGGTCTGTCTAAAGAGCTGTCAGAATTGTTGGCTTCACGGTTAAAAGATAAAAACTTGCTGAAAATAGACACAAAGGTAACATTCTTTCGCAACAGAGAAAAGAACCTCTTACAGTTCTTTGATTCTAAATTTGACTTCGTCTACTGTTGTAATATTCCTGGATTAGTCACCGCGATGGGAGCTCCAGGTTATGATCCGAAAGAGTGGCGCCTCTTTATAGATAGCTCTAAGCGGAGTCTGAAGTGTGTTTTATTACGTATAGACAACATCTTTGGCGCAATACCCATAGGACACTCAGTACACCTGAAAGAAAAATATGAACACATCAAAACGGTTTTGGAGCTACTCAAATATGAAGAACACAAATGGATCATCTGTGTTGATCTAAAAATTGTCAATTTTTCGTTAGGACAGCAAGGTGGGTATACAAAATTTCCTTGCTTTATCTGCCTCTGGGACAGCAGAGCCAAAGGCAGACACTGGATTCAGAAGGAATGGCCAGTTAGGGAAAGCCTCAATGTTGGGAAAAAGAACATCATTTATGAACCCCTAGTGGAAAGTGAAAAAAACAGTTTGTCAAGGCGCTCGATAATGACAGTTACTGTTTTAAGTATCTGTGTGAAGTGTTCCCTGGTTTAACGCTAGAAAAACTCAAAGCAGGTATTTTCGACGGCCCTCAAATTAGGACGCTGATTAAAGACCAAGCCTTCACTCAATCCATGACTGATGTTGAGAAAAATGTATGGGGAGCATTCGTTTCTGTTATAAGGAACTTTCTTGGAAACAGGAAATCAGAGGACTATAAAGAGCTCGTTGAATCTTTGATGGAAAGTTTTCATGTGTTAGGTTGCAACATGAGCATTAAGATGCATTTCTTGAACAGTCATCTTGAACTGTTTCCGGCAAACTTAGGGGACGTGAGTGATGAGCAAGGTGAACGCTTTCACCAGGATATCAAAGTCATGGAAGACAGGTATCAAGGTCGCTGGGACATTCACATGATGGCGGACTATTGCTGGAGCATTCAGCGAGACTGCACTGAGAGGCGATATTCAAGACAGTCCATTAAACGCAAGTTTGTGCCTGAATAAATCTGGCATAGTTCACAAAAGCAACTGATGGATCCAAAATATGCTTGTCAAGGTAAAAAAAGTAATTAAAAATTAATTCTACGTGTTTGGTAATTCCTCTCTGTGTGCTGGTTTAGATTTTTAGCAGTAGTATATGGTAGTCTAACTATATAGAGTAGCAAATGGGAGGTAACTCACCGCAACAAAACTAGACCCGATAGAAAAAAAAAACCGGTGCCATATTTGAAATCATTGACCTCAATTTACCCAGAAACA
>NC_134793.1:63057877-63065377 GCF_046742065.1 Oratosquilla oratoria | reverse complement strand
AAGAAATAAGCCTTGCAAAGGTTAAGGATAATAATAAGAAATTTCAGTTAGAAATGAAAGGTAGATTCGAAGCTCTAAGAACTAACGAGGACACTGTTGAAGATATAAATTTTAATTTGGTGAATATCATTAAGGAATCGGCAGAGAAAGTAGGAAGTAAAAAAAGTATTTGAGGAAGCAAATACTTCAAAACAACAAATGACCTAATTAAAAGAAGAAGGACCATACGGATTAAAAGCAAGAAAGATGAAATAGAAAGAGTAGAACTAAACAAGCTTATCAACAAAAGGCAGAGATCAGAGAAAAGAAAGAGAAACATAGATGAAATAGAGGAAACTATTCGAAAAGGTAAAAGTATTAAAGGGACCGAGTGCAGGTATGCTTTAGGAAAACACCAAATGGTATGTGTGAAAAACAAAAATGGGTAGATCATTAAATGCAGAGACAGAATGGGAATAAAGTGTAGAAGAATTTTACCAAGAGCTTTACTCCTAAAATACCGTAGCTGAGTAGGTAAATCTATCTGTAGACGTTAGTAGTGTACCAGAGATTACAAAGGAAGAAGTAGAATTTGCTTCAAAATATGAAACGGGGAAAAGCACCTAAGGAAGATGGTATATCAATAGATCTTTTGAAAGACGCAGGGAAAGAAGTTCATTTTAAGTTAGCTCAGTTGTACACCTAGTGCATACGTCAAGCAAGCGTTCCTGAATCTTGAAGTAATTCTATAATGATTTTACTTCATAAATGAAGAGACCAGGAAATCCTTAGTAACTACAAACCGATTGCCTTCCAATCAAATGTATATAAAGTATTCTTAAAGATCCTTACAAATAGACTAAGTCAAGTTCTAGATGGAAACCAACCGAGAGAACAGGCAGGATTTAGAAGCGGATATTCGACTCTAGATTACTTGCAGACGATGAACCAACTAATCAAGAAAACGACAGAATACAATATACTTCTTTGTTTAGCTTTTGTAGATTATAAGAAGATCTTTGACTCGGTAGAACAAATAACAATACTAAACTTGCTACGCAAGCAGGGTGCGAACAAATAGTAAAGGTTCTATAAAAGATTTATGCAAAATGTACCACTGTAATTCGACTACATAAAGATACAGAAGAAACCAAGATAAAAAAAGGAGTACGGCAAGGTGACACAATTTCACCCAAATTATTTACAGCTTGCTTGGAAGAGATTTTCAGAGGGTTGAGTTGGGAAGAGATAGGTTTGAAGATTAATAGCGAATATTTGAACCACATAAGATTTGCGGATAACATCATTCTTATTTCAGTAAGAGCAGAAGATTTGCAAGATATGATGAGTGATCTGAACAAGGAAAGTCTCAAAGTAGGTTTGAAAGTTAATAAGAATAAAACCAAAGTAATGGTCAACACAAAAATTCAAAGTAAAGAGATTATAATTGATGGTGAGATCCTTGAAGAAGTTGAAGAGTATAATTATTTAGGACAGATGGTGAAAGTGACCAAAGATCATTATAAGGAAATAAAAAGACGTATTACAATTGGTTGGAAAGTGTTTGGTATGTTTAATAAAATCCTGAGAGGCTCTCTACCTTTATGTCTGAAACGTAAAGTTTCCAATCAATGCATTATGCAACCAATAATCTACGGGTGTGAGACTTGGAGACTGACGAAGCATGATACCACAGACAGCAGTATTAATCATTAATTTGTCCAATGGTTCTATGTCCACTTGGACATAGATATAAAACTTAGGATAAAAAATATGTCCTTAATACCAAATATTTGAGCCTTAGCTCAACTGTAGTCAGGCCAAATTGGCTCCATGTAAGTTAAACTGTTGTACACACTTCTTTTTGGCAACTCATTTGAGTTCCCCCTTATAAGACCCAATCATCAGGCCTATAGAAGTACTTGAAAACTGGACACAGCCTGGACACAGCCTGGACAGCCTGGACAGCAAACAAAGAAACTATCTCCGTTTTTCCTTAGCCGGCTTCAGTCCATATGAGCTTCGCTTCTACGCCTCAAGGAATGACTGCGCTGCCAAATATCTCTTTCTTAAAAAAAATTGTAATCCGCCAAAGATCAAAACCAACATTTCCTCTCGCGGCTACGGCAACATTTTTTCTGGTGGACAGCACTGGGATCCGAAGAACAATTCAACCAACATTTTTCAATCAATATTCCCGAGTAGCGGAGAAGTGAAACTACAACTTATATCAACCAAGCGCCTACCAGTGCGTACAACGAGACAAAAGGCCATCCACTTCACTGCGAACTCAACCCAGCGCAGCTGGACAAAACCCCTCCCTCATCACGCCGAACACTCCAGCGCGGTCTGAAAAATTTCCCCGAATGCCACATCACCCAACCCTCTAGCTACGTCCCAGGACGTTCCCAAGGCGAGCAACGGATATCATCGCACTATTCAACGACTACACTCAGCTTAGTCTCAACCCCCAGCACCACTACCGTCGGACAGAATACCTCAACTCGCCCAGCAACAGCGAACCAACAGCCGACGACCAACACAACCCTCAGGACCATCCCTACCCCTATGCCCAACAGTCCAGCGCTCTCAGACAGAACCCCACAACAAAGGACGCAATAATTGTCCTCGACCCACCTACTACGCTCCACCTACGCCATCCAACTCTCCGACCCGTCAACACTCCAAGGAAGTAGCACTCTTACGAGTCCTCCACATATATATTAAATCTCTTCCATATTTAAATCTTTCTCGCATTTTTGGGTACACATATTCATACTATTTCTTTGTTCACAGCTCCACCATCTGCATATCCCACCCCATCACCGCCCTCAGCATCATTGCTTCGTGAACCAAACTCCAAAGTTTCAAGTTTGGTCAGTAGTACAATTCACCTAACATTTCCTAAGTATTTCCACAGTGTTTTAGTGCTCTTAGTGCATGAAAACGGTCCAGAAACCCAATGCGATACACGGCTATTACACACGCTATAGTTCCAAGATGTCAAACACAAATTCCACCCTACCTCAACCAGTATCACCCACGAAAAACTTACACTTATTTCACATGAGAACACGTTACCTAAATTTAACGGTTTCAACGTCCCTCTCCATACGCTTTTGGCTGACGTACAATCAGAAATAGATCGGACAGGCACAAAGACTAAGATCGCTATTCTCAAATCGAGAATTGACCTCAATGACAAGGTAGCAGGAGACATCGTACAGAGTGACATTTTTCAAGAAACAAAGACATACAACGACTTTCTCAAACAATTTCAACAGTCTTTCTCTAAATTCAACCAATTCGGTTCCCTTTCACCACTCTATGCTCTAGCCAAGACATACAACACCGGACCATACAAAACAAAAACACGAGCGGTCAAAATAGCTAGTGATTTCAAAAGTGAAATTAGGGAAAGCCTCACCCACTTTCCCTGGGTAACGGATGGTAAGATCGACCTCGAACACCTTGTGCCCCTCCTCGGATATTTCCGTCTACTCTCACAGCTCCACCCAGACACGCTCCAAGCAGCTGGTAAATTCGCTTTTACACCAGGTACCACCTTAGCAGAATTCTCTAGAAATTTTTCAGACATTCTCTTCCATCTACAGCCAATCTCTTCCTCTCGCCCCTACTCACACCTTCACAGTAGCACAAGTCAACACATTTCGCTCCCAAACCAACAGATCGAGACAAATGTCACGCTCACGCTCGCGCCATCGGTCACCCTCACGAACATCCTTCTTCTTCACTTACTGTAACAAACCCGGACACACCACGAGCAGATGCTACTATAGATACCCAACATAGCCAATCCGTTATTGCGATTACCACGGTGCATGCTACCACACCACTGAACAATGTCGAGTTCTCCAAGCACAAACACGGCAGAAACATGTTTCACCGCAACGCTCCCCTACCAGGAAAGCACACTATAATACTCAGCATGACTGCCAGACAGGAGCAACACACGCATCCACACACAAGCTCAAACATACAAGGACTTTAGTTCACACACTCTCCCCGTGTTTATCATTACCAACGCAGGCAATTCCTCACCTTCCATGGTTTTCAAGGCTACTGCAAACAACAGCAAATTAACCATATCATTAGACGCTGACCCCCCCCCACCCAGTGAACATAATGTCCACATTCACCTTCGACAACCCCCGTTTGAAAACTAAGAGAGTCACGATCCTAGAGCCCCCTGATATTCACTTAGCAAACGTCGATGGTGTACCCCTCGCTATCCTTGGTAAATTTTCGTTGTACATTACCCTCCAAGCTCAATGCCCACACACCCCAACTTACGATCTATATGGCTGATGTCTATTTTCCCGCCGATATCCTTATAGGCTTGACCTGGATGCAGCGGAACGACATTGTCATATATCCTGCCCAGCACGGCATTCTATGTACCAACTATTTCATTCATGCCTTGATTCCCCCAAACACACAAACTGTCAACAAAACACACGTGGCCAAGCTAGAGCAGACAGTCACAAAGCAAACAGACACGTGCTCACACACTCATGTTCCACCACAGCACTCCACTTCTAACATGCCCACACCGAGTGATACACATCACACCCACAACAGACGTAAGAACGAAAGACACATGTCAAAGTCAGCTGGACGCAACACAAAGCACACGTTACGCACCGAAAAACATCAGCGTCTAACACTGACACTTTACTTCTCATGCAAGAGTTCAACTTGCATACCAGAGACATGCCGTGTAAATGGTATATCCCTCCCTTCCGCCATCAGCACCGCTTCTAGAAAAGGCCATACGTCCATATTAATTGCAAATAATACAAATGCTCCCATCAATCTCACCATTGGCATGAAGATTTGTGATTTCCTTGTATATCCAGCACGTATACAAACGTCCTTAATGCACAGGAGATAATTTCAATCCCGTAGATTTATCTGATGCTCAAGCTGATTTACTCATTCTTTGTAACAAATTCAAACATGCAATTGCGTTACCAGGTGAGCCTCTTGGACTCACAAACCTCACTGAACACCATATAACCCTTCTGGAAAACACAAAAACAATGTACATCCCTGCATACAGATTACCACACAGTAAACGAAACATAGTTGACGCTCTCATCACGGATATGATCAAATAGGATATTATAGAGCCAAGCCTGTCGGAATGGAATTTCCATCTTTTCGTTGTTCCCAAAGACGACGGCTCATTACGTCCAGTTGTTGATTTCAGGGAACTCAACAAACTCACTATGTCCTAAAGATACCCACTCCCTTATCTACACGATATTTTACATTTCACGGTGAAAACAGCACTGTATTTCCAACTCTCGACCTCATGTCGGATTACTTCCAAATTCCCCTTGATGCACAGTACAGACCTCTCACAGCTTTCAGCACAAACAATGGAAACTATCATTTCAAACGCCTTCCTATGGAACTTCTTTCAGCGCCCTCTGTCTTCACTTGTCTCATGTACACAGTATTAGAAATAATCATAGAGCAGTCATGTACTTAGATGACATTATCATAGCTTCCAAATCTATCAGTGAACACTTACACACACTTGAAACTATCCTCTCCCGGCTAGCAAAGGCAGGTCTTAAAGTGAAGCTTAAGAAGTGTTCCTTCCTTCAGAAGGAAATACGCTTCCTAGGGCACGTCCTTAACTCACAAGGCATATTAACCTCGCAGGACAAGGTCAAGGCAGTCATAAAGTTTCCACGCCCTACTTCTCCTTGGTCTCTCAGGCTTTTACAGGCGGTTTATCAAAGGATACACTGGAAGGAAGACACTCCCTTTAATCGGACACCAAACTAAGAGAAAGCTTTCAATGACTTAAAAGCAGCCTTAACAATGGCACCTGTCCTAGCGTTTCCCGACCACAAGCTTCCATTCACACTCTACACAGACGCGTCCTACACAGGCATCGGCGCGGTGCTCATGCAACAACACGACTCGAAACTCAAGCCTATTGCTTATGCTAGCCGCACACTTAACAAACACGAACAAAATTACTCAGTCACCGAGATCGAAGCACTAGCTATCATTTACGCACTCAAACACTTCAAAGAAATCATACTTGGCTATGAGATACATATACACACAGATCACCAACCAATTCTGCACCTTTTCAAAGGAAAAAATCTCACAGGCAAACTAGCACGTTGGTTCCTTACGATTCAAGAATTCATGCCCACCTTCCATTTTGTTCACGGCAAAGCGAATGTCGTCGCTGACGCCCTAAGTAGACATGTAGCGACCATCAGTCAAGTGTCAATTCCAGTAAACCTTACGCAAGCGCGCATTGCCGCAGCGCAAAAGTCAGATCCCATTTGGAAACGCGTGATATATTTCCTCACTTCAGGCGATACAACGAACACTGATGATTTCCCTCCAAACATCGAAAACTACACCATGATAGACGAAGTCCTGTATCACAAAACAACACTCAAAAACAAACACGAACCTAACCGCTCAGTGCTCCAGCTCGTAGTTCCTACCGAACTCATTCCTGAAGTACTGAAGCTGGTACACGACTCACCCATTGCTGGTCACCCAGGAAAGGACAAGTGTCTCTCACAAGCCAGATTGAAATATTTCTGGCCCACTATGAGGAAAAATATCCACGATCATGTAGATTCTTGTCATTCATGCGCATCCCACAAAGGTCACATTAGTGTTCAAGCTCCAATTTCAACATATCCAGCCTTTTGCAAACCCTTCGAGACCATTGCTATCGACCTTCTTAAATTGACACGTACTCCTAGCAGAAACTAATGCCTCTTTGTCTGTGTAGATCATTTCTCTCTCGATTCTCCATTCTCTCACCACTGCAAGACAAGACTGCACAAATTGTACAGACATTGGTTGACAAGGTCTTATGTCCATACACCAAGCCAAAAACATTCATCTCAGATAACGATACTGAATTCAACAATGACATACAACTATTTGCAATATTTTTAGCATAAAAAAATGTAACACCTTACCTTACCACCCTAGCTCCAACGGACTAGTGGAGCGTCAAAACAGGAAAATACTTAATGCTCTCAGACACCTTGCCTCAGACATACACTCATCTTGGGATGAATATGTACCAATGATCCAAGCCTCCACGAACAGTGCAATTAAGAGGTCAATATCGGAGTCTCCACATTTTGTACCTTTTGGTTCGGATAAAAAGCTCCCATATGATCTTCTCACTTCAGACTTACCCCCTCCCCCATATATAACTTCAGTGATTATGTTAAAGTCAAAATCCAGAATTTCAACACTATTTTCAGGAGAATTCATGACTCCCTTAATCTCTCAATGATGGATATGGCACGGCTCCATAATGCAGGAGCAAGGTATTGCAACATTGCAATCGGAGACATTGCGTGCGAACAAAACCATACTCCAACATCAAAACTCTCTAAAAAGTTCACAAGACCATTTCGTGTTCTTGACATCCTACCAAATAATAAAATGAAGACTCTTTGCTTGCAACACGCTTCCTCGCAACACTCACCAGAAAAG
>NC_134793.1:63037877-63040377 GCF_046742065.1 Oratosquilla oratoria | reverse complement strand
GTAGGGACAAAACAATCAAACTCGTGCACACAGCACCCTCCTTCTGATTTTCTTTTATGCCATCCATCATGACAACAAATGTGTTTATACCTTGTGATCAGAGGATCTTCCCATAATCGTGTCTTTTCCACGGGTGCTGATTGCCCGCCGCGTGGTATTGGTGACGCCTTCCGGGTGTGACAGTTGTCTCGAGTGTCAACATTTACATGCCGTTATTCTTTCATGACATCTTTTTACAAGGCTGCTGGCTTGTGTTCCTCGTATTCGCGATTTCCTCTGTCAGAACTTAAGTCGACAGGGTCAGTCTTGCACACGAAAGTTCTCTCGCCCATATGCGTGTCTAACTGTACAAAATCCGCGGCAGAAGTGAGCCATTTATTCAGGATAATTACTACCCACAGTCCTCCCAGCGGATCTGTCTTCCAACCCATTTGCCTCCCACTTGGTTCGCCCTCAAACCCTCCCATCTCTAACTCACTCACTCCCTTCACTCTTCCTGTCTCGTTCCATCCCCCTCTCTCACTCACTCCCTCTTTATCTCTCCCTCCTATCCTTCCTCCTTCTCCATCCTAATTCCATCCTTCCATCTATCATTCAGCCATTCCATCTTTCCTCCTTTCCTTCATCCATCCATTTATCCATTCTCCATTCTTTTTTCCATCTTCCCTATCATTTCTCCCTCACTTATGATTGAAGACTAATCTCCATTCAAAGAAGAAGGTTGGTCACCTGTATCCTCCACCATCCCTCCTTTTTGCTGCCCTCCTTTAGTGACTTCCACCTCTTCTGGACAGAAACGACGGCGAATTAATTATCGATGACTTAAGTCCCCCCTCCCTCACTCCCAACCGTCCATTTCCATCCCGCTTCAGCCTTAAATGATGGTGACCAAATTTGTAGGGAATTAATGCTATTGCCATATTGAAGATCTATTCGTCTATTTTCTTCTAATGCTGACAGTGCTGTTGCCTTCATGTTCCCTTCATGTCATTTTCAATCTGTCTTCATATTGTATTAATGTCTGCATGCTGCCTCCATATTATATTGATGTCTTTATACTGTCTCCATGCTGTCTTCAGGTCCAATGGACATGATACACTTTACATTCTGCACCCGTCGATCTATAAACAGTAACGAATAAAATGAGAGCCTCACTGCGTCCACCTGATGGCGAAGTCTTCGACATCAACCTTAATGAAATGTGACGTAGAGGAGATGGGATAAGTCAGAACAAGCGGTCAAGGGTGCCTGATGCCGTGTGGCGGGTGTTGCTCAGCCTTGTCGACGTTACTGCAGTGTAGATGTATGTATATATATGTATACACACACACACACACACACACACACACACGCACGCACGCACCCCCCACACACACACACACACACACACGCACGCACGCACCCCCCCACACACACACATACATGTATATATATATATATATATATATATATATATATATATATATATACATATATATATATATATATCTATATATCTATATATATATATATATTATATATATATATATATATATATATATATATATATACATAATAGGACGAGGGAGTCGTATGAAAGGTACAAAGAAAATAAAAGAGAAGTAAAGCAAAAGGTAAAGAGGAGACCAGATGTGAAATGGGGTAGGAGTATGACAGAAAATTTTGAAAGTAATAAAAAGATGTTTTGGAAAGAAATTTAGAGAGGAAGAGGAGGCGAATCAAGTAGAGAAGAAAAGGTAAAAGGTGCAGATGGAGAGATGATAATGGAAGAGAAGGCAGTAAGGGGAAGATGGGCAGAATATTTTAGGGAGTTGCTAAATATGAAGGAGGAGAGGGAGGGAAAGATAGCTGCAGTTGGAAATGCTAAGAAAATGACCGTGATGAGTGAGGAAAATGGAGGAGAAATAAGGAAGGATGAAGTGAAGGCAGCTGTTAAGATGATGAAAGCAGGTAAGGCATCTGGCCTGGATGGATGCCATGCAGAATGTCTAAAAAAAAGGAGGTACAGTGATGGTGGACTGGCTGGTGAGGTTATTCAATGTTTGCTGGAGAGAGGGTAGAGTGCCGGAGGATTTGAGGAGTGCCTGTATAGTTCCTCTTTACAAGGGAAAAGGGGACAAGTGTGAATGTAGTAGTTTCAGAGGGATTAGCTAGTTAAGTGTAGTTGGGAAGGCTTATGGGAGGATCTTGATTGAGGGATTGGTGAGGAACAGTGTGGATTTAGATCGGGTAGAGGTTGTGTAGATCAGATTTTTGTGGTAAGACAAATATGTGAGAAAGCTATAGGAAAGGGGAAGGATGTTTTTTTGGGCCTTTATGGACCTGGAAAAGGCTTACGACAGGGTAGACAGAAAGGCACTGTGGGAGGTTTTGCGGATATACGGGATAGGAGGAAAGCTTCTAGGAGTTGCCAATAGTTTTTATGAGAGTAGTAGAGATTGTGTCAGGATTAGAAATGGAGAGAGTGAGTGGTTCGAGGTAAAGGTGGGACTTCGTCAAG
>NC_134793.1:63030377-63032877 GCF_046742065.1 Oratosquilla oratoria | reverse complement strand
ACGTGAGTGAATAAAATATACGTAACCAAAAAATATATAAAAATTGACCAATAAAAGCAAAAATAGATAAATATCAATATATGACCGAAAAATTGAACAAAAGGGCAAATGGACAGTTGGGTATACATATATAGATTGTGTGTCTTGTTGTCACACTGTTGCCGCCCCCAAGTCCCGAATTTCTTCCGTGTTTTTACTTTCGTTCAGTACGTCTATCACTTTCTCCTTTCCTTTCACCACTGTCTTTGCGATGTACGATTGTCACTCACAGTTTTAGTTGGTAGGCTCTATGCCTCCAATCACTCATTGTTAAATTTAGTTTCCTTCAGTTATAGTCTTCAATCGAGGCAAATTAAACTTGTAACGTTTTTTCTTTATTTTCTTCTTCAAATTATTACAACTTGCTTTTCTCAGTTATACGCAAGGAATCCCATCGAAGACGCTAAATTTGGGCCTTAGGTCAGTTCTGCAGTGACGTCATGATTTCTTTAGTCCAATGATCTTTAACTTCCTATTTAAGAAACTCCCCTAAAGGCGTGATCTTACAATCGTGAACCATTTGAATTTTCTCCTCTATCCTTTCTCCAATCAGATCCCCCGTTACAAGTTCACATGCAATATTGTTTACTCAAGCGGACTAGCGGACGAGCTAGGTAAGACCACCCGCTCGCGCGGGATCGGTTTTTGTGGGAGGGGAAGAATGTCTGTAAGAAAATGAAAAGATAGTAGTGTATAAAAGAGGGCTTCATCCACTGGGCGATTAGGGGTTTTTATCTCGTGGTGTCGTGGCTTTGGAGGTATGGGCAGGAGACTTGGGGTTGGAGACAGCGATATGTGCAACCGTTAGGTTACGTAGGAATATTTATTCTTCTTATCCTCATCCAACAAAGTTAGGAAACGAGTAGGAGGTTTAGTCTCAGGGAAAGATAGAGAAATTGGAAATGAGTTTAGTAGTAGGTAGACTGAAATGAGAAGATGTAGTAGGAGAGAAAATTAGAAAATAGAATAATTTCAGTAGAAGAAAAAGTTTATATAGTTGTTTGTGCATGTAGTTGTGTTAGTTTTGTTTGCGATGTGGTTGTGTGTCTATTCTACATATAGATTTAAAAATTTGAAATTGGACTCAGGGACTTATAAGTCAAATAAGTGCATGGTATGAATATTAATGATTAGTAATTTGAATAAAGACATAGTCTTAAGAAAAGGTACACAAATAGGATGTTTCCAAGTGTTTACAAAACCCATTAAGATCTTAAATGAGAGTACTGAGGTGGAATTACTAATTTCATCAATCTGTTCAGTTCAGGAAGAAACAGAGTTGGGAAAGAAATACAAGAATAAACTAGAATCTACTAGTTGCCCTGAGTTGGGTGAAAGCTTAGTTGCTTTTCTCGTGAAGCACAATAAAGCAATTATTTTGCTGGGGGACGCCTTAGGCAAAACAACTGTTTTAAAACATCAGATCAAATTAAAACCAGCGACTCAACCTATCTATATACCTGCCTACAGAGTACCACATTCTAAATTAGCTCTTGTAGATAAACTGATCGCTGAAATGTTATCGCAGGATATCATTGAACATAATAAAAGTGAGTGGAACTTCCCTCTGATTCTAGTGCCAAAATCAGATAGTACTATGCACCCAGTTATTGATTATACGGAATTAAAATAAGCATACCATACGTGACCAATTACCATTACCAGTGATAGGGGACATTCTTAGAAGGTATGAAGGTATGAAGAAAGATATGTATGATTATATAGAAAACTGTTTGAAATGTGCTAAAGTGAAAGGAAATACACCAAAACCTGCTCCTATGTTAATACATCCTATTCCACAGAAAATTTAGGAAAGAGTTCACATAGATACATTGGAGTAACCTATGTCTGAAAAGGGATATAAATATGTATTTGTTGACATTGATTATTTTTCAAGATTTTGTATTTTACAAACCATTGCAAATAAAAAAAAAAAAGCTGAAACAACTGCATTAGTAATCTATGATCAGATAATCTGTAATTTCACTACACCTAAGGTCTTAGTTTCAGATAATGAAATTGAATTTGATAACAAGATCTTGGAAAACTTGTGTAGATTATTTAAGATCCAGAAAATAAATATTTTAGTGAATCATTCTTAAATTAATGGAGTTGTAGATAGGTTAAATAAGAAAATTATTACATGTCTTAGAGGTATATAAAGGCCGCATAGTATAACTTGGGATACTTGGATTCCTTACGTTAAATGTATTCTAAACAACCAAATTAACATAGCAACAGGTGAAACACTTCATTTTATTATTTTTGGGAGGACAAAATTCTTCCATATGAAATCTTGATTGCAGAGCAGAAACCTGTGTATAATATAGATGATTATATTTCAAATAGGATAAATACATTTCAAACTATACACCAAAGAGTTGGAGAACATATGCGAGAGTATACACAAAAGATGAAAAAGTAGCAACACAAAATAGCACATAAACTAGAATTTAAAATG
>NC_134793.1:63020377-63025377 GCF_046742065.1 Oratosquilla oratoria | reverse complement strand
ACAGTAATATATGTGTGCTCTCCTACAGTAAATTTGTTAAGATGTACCAAGTACATGATGAGTTGTGTAAGCATTAGTCTTATTCATTCGAGTTTAATGACGCCTAAGAACTTTCTAATGTGATCATTTTACTAACTAGTTCGTACATTTTCTGGCTGCTGCTAGGCGATTTTATTCAACTGGTGAGACCTCCCAGGTCCCTGACTTCTTAACAAGTGTGGATATTCATGCGCGAGCAGATGACCCAACCTCATAAAGGTACAAACACCCCCATCTAGCATGCACACAGAAGGGAGGGGAGGGTAGGGTGAAGAGGGAGAGGAGAGGAGGGGAGTGTGTATAATTCGGGAGTGAAGCTCCCACGGGCTTTGATTTGAGCCCGTTTGAATGAGGAGGGGAGTGTGCAGAGGGAGACGAGGGGAGGATACGGGAGGGTGAAGAGAGAGACGAGGGAAGGGGAAGGTAAAGAGGTAGACGAGGAGAGGGGAAGGTGAAGAGGGAGATGAGGGGAAGGGAGGGAGAAGAGGGAGACAAGGAGAAGGGATTGTGAAGAGGGAGACGAGGGAAGGGGAGGGGAGGAAAAGGTAAAGAGGGAGACGAAAAGAGGGGAGGGTGAAGAGGGACACGAGGGGAGGGGAAAGGAAGGAAGGGGAGGGTGAAGAGAGAGATGAAGGGAGGAGAGGGGAGGGGAGGAGAAGGTGAAGAGAGAGACGAGAAGAGGGGAGGATGAAGAGAGAGACGAGAGGAGGGGAGGGGAGAATAAAGAGAGAGACGAGGGGAGAGGTGGGAAGGGGAAAGTGAAGAGGGAGCCGAGAAAAGGGGAGGGTGAAAAGAGAGACGAGGGGAGGGGAGGGATGGGGTGGGAAGATGAAGAGAGAGACGAGGGGAGAGGTGGGGAGTGGAAGATGAAAAGACAGACGAGAAGAGGGGAAGAGGGAGACGATGTGAGATAAGGGGGAAGAGGGAGACGAGGGGAGGTGAGGGGAGGGTGAAGACGGAAAGGAGGGTGGGGTGAAGAGGGAGAGGGAGGGAGGGAGGGAAGGGTGAATAGGGTGAAGAGGCAGAGGAGGGGAGGGGAGGGTAAAGAGGATGAAGAAGGAGACGAGAAGAGGGAAGGGTACAGAGAGAGATGAGGGGAGGCGAGCGGAGGATGAAGAGGGAGAAGAGAGGAGAGGAGGAGATGGGAAAGAGGGAGAATAGGGGAGGGGAGGGTGAAGAAAATGAAGAGGGAGAGGAGAGGAGGGGAGGGTGAAGAAGAGAGGAGAGGAGTGGAGGGGAAGGGAGGGTGAAGAGGGAGAGGAGAGGATGGGGGAAAGTAGGGTAGGAGAAAGTAGTGATGGGGGAAAGTAGGGAAGGGGAAGTAAGGGAGGGAACAGTAGGGAGGAGGAATGTAAGAAAGGGGCAAAGTAGGGGTTGAGGGAAGGTAGTGATGGGGGAAAGCAGGGGGGAAAGTAGAGAGGGAATTAGGGGCGGCAGGAAAGTAGGCGCGGAAGAAATTATGGGTAGGGGAAAAGTAGGGGTGCAGGAAAGTGGGGATGAGAGAAAATAGGGGTGCGGGAAAGGAGGGGAAGAAGAGGGGGAAGAATTGGTGGGGGAGTAAGACTGGGGGGAAGGGGACGGGTGGGAAAAGGTGACGGGGGTAGAAGGTGACAAGGGGGCTAGGAAAAGGGGAGGGGGAAGAAGGAGACGGGGAGGGGGGAAAATGGTGAGGGGGGAAGGCGAGGGGGAGATGGGGAAGGGGAAGAAAGAGGTAGGGAGGAGAAGAAGGAGACGGGGGGGGAAAGAGATGGGAAAGAGGGAAAGAATGTAAAAGAGAAAGGAAGGGAGAGAGAAGAGAACAGGGGGAAGAAGGGGAGGGGGGAAGAATGGGTGGGGGGCAGAAGGGGAGGGGGGAAGAAGGGGAGAGGGAAGATGGGGAGGGGGAAGAAGTAAAGGGAGAAGAATGGGAGGGGGAAGAAGGGAAAGGGGGTAGACGGAGGGAAGAAGGGAAGGAGGAAGAGAGGGAGGAGGGAAGAAAGTGAAGAAGAGGAGGTGAGAGGAGTAAGAGCTGGTTCTCAATTAGGCAGCAGGGGAGGCATTTACGACTGATGCCGGAGCCAGATACTCGTCCGGATTCTGGAACTCACTCCTCCTACTCCTCCTCCTCCTCCTCCTCCTCCTCCATCGTTAAAGCCATCACCACCTACACTTCCACCACCACCAGCACCAACACCACCATTCCACCCACCACCTCCCCCTCCACCATTATTATCATCATCAATATCTTCATCAACACCATCAAACACTCTTACTTTTCCTCCCACTCCACTTCTCTTTCCATCTCCTGCCCTCCCCTCTCCCTCCTGATCCTCTTCTCTTGCCTCCTCTCCTTCCCCCCCCCCCCCCTCCTAACGCGTCCTTGGCTCTACATATGAACCTGCTGCTCGAGTCCCATGCCATGGCCGCTGTTTGTCCATCAACCGGGCCAACCGGACTCTAAGGACGCAAAGGTCGTCCCGATCCTTGCGTGTAGCCCTTGGAATAGACTCCGACTTTAGGATAATCTCCCCCGACGTCGCTTTCGACAGTCTGAGGACAGTTGCCGGATGCCCTCGGTGTTGCTTTCATTTCGCGCCTACGGTGAGCGCAGTTGACATAAACCCAATTTAACTCGGTATACTCGTATGTAACCATTATGCTTCATAACAATAGCATCAGAAAAACATATATTACACTTGGTCTATATAACAATGGTAGTAAGGTTTACGAGTCCATAAAACCCTTGATTAAATGAATCGACGATAATAATACTATAAATAAAAAATTGCTCTGCGTACATATATCCGTGCGCGTTTGTGCGTGCGTGTGTTTGTATGTGCTTGTGAGTGTGTGTGTGTTTGTGTGTGTGTGTGTGTGTGTGTGTGTGTGTGTGTGTGTGTGTGTGTGTGTGTGTGTGTGTGTGTGTGTGTGTGTGTGTGTGTTCGTGTGTGTGTGTGTGTGTGTGTGTGTGTGTGTGTGTGTGTGTGTGTGTGTGTGTGTGTGTGTGTGTGTGTGTGTGGTGTGTGTGTGTGTGTGTGTGTGTGTGTGTGTGTGTGTGTGTGTGTGTGTGTGTGTGTGTGTGTGTGTGTGTGTGTGTGTGTGTGTGTGTGTGTGTGTGTGTGTGTGTGTGTGTGTGTGTGTGTGTGTGTGTGTGTGTGTGTGTGTGTGTGTGTGTGTGTGTGTGTGTGTGTGTATGTGTATGTGTGTGTGTGTGTGTGATTCACCATGGTCTTAGGATCACGTGTTGAAGAGCTCAGAGCTCGTATGACCGATCTATGGGTAATGCTGTGACCTTACACGCACACACACACCCAACTCCCTCCACAAGAGTTGGAATAACGACTCGAAGCGCAGCGATACTGAAATAATTTCAGCCCTGGGCAGGATTCGAACCCGGACCGCCATAGCGACAGTCGGGGACTCTACCACCGCCCCATCGAGTCGTGTGTGTGTGTGTGTGTGTGTGTGTGTGTGTGTGTGTGTGTGTGTGTGTGTGTGTGTGTGTGTGTGTGTGTGTGTGTGTGTGTGTGTATGTATGTGTGTGTGTGTGTGTGTGTGTGTGTGTGTGTGTGTGTGTGTGTGTGTGTGTGTCTGCGTGCGTGCGTGCGTGTGCGTGTGTGTGTGTGTGTGTGTGTGTGTGTGTGTGTGTGTGTGTGTGTGTGTGTGTGTGTGTGTGTGTGTGTGCGTGTGCGTGCGTTCGTGCGTGTGTGTGTGTGTGTGTGTGTGTGTGTGTGTGTGTGTGTGTGTGTGTGTGTGTGTGTGTGTGTGTGTGTGTGTGTGTGTGTGTGTGTGTGTGTGTACTTACCTATTTGTATTTTATGGGACGAGAGCTATGCTCGTAATGACCCGTTTTCGTATCTCTCCACATCCAGTTTATTATTAAAATCGTGTATAGTTTTGGCATTCACTGTTTCTCCGTTCAGTTTGTTCCACACATCAATCACTCTATGTTGGAAACTATTCTTCTTCAGGTCTCTTCTGTAGCTGTGTTTCTTTAGTTTCTTTTCGTGTCCTCTTGTTTCTCTTCTGTCACACTTTAGTAAGTCGTCTCGGTCGAGAATTTCCATCCCTTTCATAATTCTGAAAATGGTCAACAAATCGCCTCTCTCCTCTCTGTTCAAGTGATGACAGATGTAATTTTTCCAATCTTTGTTTGTATGTCAGGTTTGTCAGTGTAGGCGCCAACTTTGTCGCTGCTCTTTGTATTCTTTCTAATTTTCTTATGTTCTTTGTGCTAGGTGCCAATAGTGTTGCAGCATATTCTCGTTTAACAATTTCCTCATCTATGTAGTCGAAGGCCACTTTCATTGACCTTAATAAGTTATAAGTCTCTCCAAATAATTTATTGACATGTTTATCAGGTATCAAGTCACTTGAGATGATTACTCCCAGGTCCCTTTCTGAATCGACTTTTTTGACTTCTTTGTTTCCAATTTTGTACTGTCCCGATACTCTATTTTTATTTTATCCAAATTCCATTATGCTACATTTTTTAATGTTAAAATTCATCTCACTTTTCCGACTCCGTTCCCAAATTTTGTCTAGGTCTTCTTGTAGCGATATGCAATCTTCTTCTGTTCTTACTCTCTTGAATAATTTGGCATCGTCAGCAAAGAAGTTCATATAACAGTTAAATCCCTCGTCCATGATATTTATATATATGGCAAGCATTACAGGAGCCAGTACAGAGCTTTGTGGGACGCCACTTTTCATATCTTCCCAGTTCGAATTTTTGTCTCTAAGTACCACTTTTGTAAGGGATACTGATCTGAAGTATGTTGGATTTTCCCTATTTCCTCCTTTATATATTGGTACTATGTTTGCGTCTTTCCAATCTTGTGGCACCTTTCCCTCTTTGAGTGAGAAATCAATTATCTTGTATGGCTTATCTGTCAGTTCATCTATACACTCTTTCAATATCCAATTTGTGATTCCATCTGGTCCATGCGATTTCCTGACATCTAGGTTTTTTATCTGGTCTC
>NC_134793.1:63007877-63015377 GCF_046742065.1 Oratosquilla oratoria | reverse complement strand
AAGAACTACTCTTACTACCTTATCCACCAAGATTAGGTTACCTTGATGATGTACCAATGCTCCAGGACGAATCGGATTCCAGTCCATGGCACTCACCAAACTTAATATTATTAACAAAGCAGTCTTCATCTGTAAAATACATCAAGATTAATATTCAATTCATCAAAAATACTGTCAAAATATTCCCTATACTCTTCAGGGTTCTCAACATTGATACACAGGGTATCCCTACAATCATCTTAATAGATCTGTAACCTTATTTTCCTCATGTCATCTAAATGTCCTATCAATTCTTCTATTGTTTCTAAATGTTTAAGTCTAAATTTGTTCCCACCTGCAGAATCAATTTCCCTATATGGACCAGTGTACCTTGGTGAAATTTTATTATTGGGTGAGGTTAGTTTGACCATTACTAGATCTCCAATTTCAATTCTAGTTTGTGAGCTATGTGTTGTTGTTTTTTCATCTCTTGTGACTACACCTGCATATGTTCCCTAACTCTTTGGTTAATACTTTGAAAAGTATTTATCCTATTTGATATATAATCATCAATATTATATATGGGTTTCTGGTCTGCAGTCAACATTTCATATGGCACAGTTTTGTCCTCCCCAAATTTTATAAAATGAGGTGTATCACCTGTTGCTACATTAATTTGATTGTTCAGGGTACACTCAACACAAGGAATCCAAGTATCCCAAGTTACACTATGAGGACTTATCAGAGTTCTAAGACATATAATTATTTTTTTTATTTAACATTTCTACTACCCCATTACTTTGTGGATGATTCACTAAGATATTTACTTTTTTTTATATGGAATACACTACATAAATTTTCCAAGATTTTGTTATTAAATTCAGTTCCATTATCTGAAACTAAGATATTAGGTGTAGTGAAATTACAGATTATCTGATCATAGATTACTGAACCAATAGTTTCAGCTTTCTTATTGACTATGGGTTGTAATATACAGAATCTTTAAAAATAATCAATAGCAACAAATAAATATTTATACCCATTCTCAGACATAGGTAATTCCAATGTGTCAATGTGAACTCTTTCCCAAGGTTTCTGTGTAATGGGATAGGTGAGTATAGGAGCAGGTTTTGGTGTATTTCCTTTCACCTTAACACATTTTACACACTTTTCTATATAATCATATATAGATTTCTTCATACCAGGCCAAAAGTATTTAATTTGTGCTTGTCTATAAGTTTTATCCTTTCCTGGGTGTGAACTACAATCACTATACATGAAGTGACTTCAATATCTCATTTACAAGAGTTTGTGGTATAACCAACTGATTTACTTGGCCTCTAGAAATGTCTTTCCCACTTACAACTGTTTTCCTATACAAAATTCCATTAATCAAATGAAATTCTTCTATCTTATACCCCTTTGGTAGCTTTGGAGGATCTCCTCTTGGGTTCATCAAATGCTTGATTAATGAATCACATGTCTCATCATCTCTCTGTTCTCTTATTAGCATTTCCTCATCTAAAATTACTAATTCCTCTATACTACAAATAAAACGAATCAACCCAGTCATTGGTTGCCTAATGTTTCTAGAAAGTGCATCTGCCGCAGCATTCTTTTTACCAGAAATATATTCAAATTGAACTTCATAGCACTGAAGTATTGCAAACCACCTAGCAAGTCTGCCCCTAAGATTCTTATGCTTAAATAAGTTCTGAATAGCTGTATGATCAGTCCAAATTCTGATTGGATATCCTAGTATCATATCCCTAAAACTTTCTATAGAATAAATTACTGCTAAAATTTCTCTTTCTGTTATAGAGTAGTTTCTCTCCGCACTATTACAAAGTCTTGATGTGTAAGCTATGGGTTTCAAAGTTCCATTTCTCTCTTGCATCATTATGCCTTCTAATCCTATGTCAGATGCATCAGTACAAAGAATGAATTATTTTTCATAATCAGGGAAAATTAGGATGGGGGAACTCGTGAGCTTATCTTTCAACTTGTCAAAAGCTTGCTGCTGTGCAGGTCCCCATATGAACTTTGAGTCCTTTCTCAACAAAGAACTTAGTGGATTAGCAATGTCAGCATATCGTTGAATGAATTTTCTATAATATCCTGTCAATCCTAAAAAGCTTCTAACCTTGTCTACATTGGTCGGAACTGAAAAATTCTTGACAGCGTCAACCTTTGAATTCACTGTACTAAGTCCATGTCTGTCTATCTTATGTCCCAAGTAAATGACACTGTCTTGCAAGAACTTACATTTTTCAATTTTTACTTTTAACCCTGCTTCTCCTAGTCTTGAGAATATAAAATCTAATTTCTTAAAGTGTTCCACTGCTGTCTGAGAAACTATTAAAATTTCATCTAGAAAAACACTGGCAGTGTTTCCTAACAATCCATCTAGAATAGTATTCATTAATCTCATGTAAGTTAATGGACTATTACATAACCCAAATGGCATTCTCTTGAACTCATAATGTCCTGTTGAAGTAGAAAATGCTGTGAACTCTCTTGAGTCTTCATGCAACTCTATTTGCCAAAAAGCTGATTTAATATATATTGTGCTAAAATATCTATTCTCAGTTCCCAAACTTCTCAAAATGCCACCGATAATGGGTAATGGTAACCTATCACGAATGGTGTGCTTATTTAATTCCCTATAATCTATCACTGGGCGCTTAGTACCATCTGACTTTGGCAACAAAATCAAAGGAAAGTTCCACTCACTTTTACTATATTCAATGATATCCTGTGATAACATTTCAGTGATCAGTTTATCTACTATTGCTAATTTAGAGTGAGGAACTTTGTTGGCGGGTATGTAGATAGGTTGCGTTCCTGGTTTTAACTTAATATGATGCTTTAAAACAGTTCTTTTGCCTAGGGCGTCCACTGGCAAAGCAATTGCTTTATTGTGCTTCACAAGCAAAGCAAGTAAAATTTCATTCAACTCAGGGAAATTAGTTGATTGTAATAATTCCTTATATCTATTTCTTAAGTCTATTCCTTCTTGAACTGAACAGATTGATGAAGTTGGTAATTCTATCTCCTCACTACTCTCATTTAAAATCTTAATGGGTTTAGTACACACCTGAAAACATCCTATTGGTGTACCTTTCCTTAAAAATATCTCCTTATTCATAGCGTTAATTACTAGTACTTCTACTCTATTCTTATTTTACTTATAAATCCCTGAGTCCCACTTCAATCCTTTAATTCTAATTGATTCTGGGACTGTAATTATTTCAGAGTCTACATCGACTCCTTTCAAACACACTTCAACCTCATTAATTGACATAGGATGCAACAATGTCGACCTAGTTACGCCACCATCTACAATTAGCAAGGCTTCAGTCGTTGATAACTGAACATTTGAGTTGGGTTCACAAGTTGCTTTACTTTCTGTTGGTCTGGACCGCTCGGCCTCGTTATCTAAGATAGAAATGTTATCAAGGGATTCATTGATTCCTGTCACTGGTCTTAAGCCTGGTTGATTCAAAAATGGGATTAACTGTGACTTCACTAAAATTCCTAACTCAGCAGGACAAATTACCATGTTTTCTTTTCTCATAGTTGCAAATCCTATCAATAAATCTCCTGGAAAAACAGATTCTTCTACCACTATCACTGGAATATACAAATGTTCATTTGTATATAAGATAACTCCTAGTTCAACCTTACCTAATGTTTTCAACTGATTTCCAGTTACTCCTTGCAATGAGTAACGGATTGGTTCCAACATTTTCACTCCTGGGTTTAACTGGTTTAGAAATTTACTAGTAATTACATTAACTACAGAGCCTGTATCAATAAATATTTGAATAGGCTTATTGAATACTCTACTCGCAATGAGAGGTCCTACAGAAGTTTTACCAACAGTAATTATCAGTTTGTCAGTTTCTTTCATCTCTCTTGCATTCCCCGTATTTAACACAATACCACCTATCGGTATATATATGGGGAGTTCTGAAATTGTTTATTCTGTGTCTGGGGGTTTTCCTCTTAGCCCTGGGGGTACCCGAAAATTTCGGCATTCATGAGTCCTATGACCTATCTTATTATGATAAATACAGAATGGTGGGTTCCTACATTGATACTCTGTATGATCCTCGTATTTGCAATTTCTGCAAGTGGTTCCATAAAAACATTCTTGTGCTTTATGTCCCCAGGTATTACAATTAAAATATAGGATTCTAACATCCCTGGATGGACTTCTAACATGCCGTCTATGTCCTACTTCTGTTTTCTTAAACTCTCTAGAGTTCCTATGTTGGCTTTGTTGGCTTACGGGCATTACATATGGGTTTATTGTTCTGGTCTCACTGTATTCTAGAAGATAATCTACTTCTCCTAAACTAATGTTTGACTTTAAGTCTTTGTACAGCTTTTCTGCTGTTAAGTCATCAGAATTTTTGGCTAGTAAGCCAAAGGTAATCAATTTGATAACTTGAGAAATTTTCATTTTGTCACTAGATCTTTCTATCCAGTCTGAATCTTTCAAGATAGAATTTATGTCTTTTGACCATCTATCTAATCTAGCTAAGTACTCTGTGTCAGTTTCACTTGTTCTAACATAAATTATAATTTTTGCTAAAGACCTAATAGGATCCTGGTCACATTTGGACATTACAAAGGATTACAAAGGCGGAGCATGCCGACAGGAGACCTTTTGATCCATATCTAGGTCGGATGCGAAAAAAAAGAATCATATTAATAATAAAATAATAAATCAAAACTATGATAATGTAAATAACAAATAAAATACATAAATAAATGCATAGGTATAGTTAAATAATAAACAAACAGGTAAATAGTAAATAATAATAAATTGACATATAACTAATAATAAATTAAAATCAGACAGACAAATGATAACAAAACAAAAACAAATAATATAAAATAAATTATATTCATTACAGCATCTTACTTAGGTATTTATCTAACTGATTCTTAAAGCTTCGAACTGAACTACATTGCACTACCTGTGCAGGAAGTTTATTCCATTCATTTACTACACGGTTGTTTCTACCTACTTCCAAATTGAATCTATTTCCGGAGAGTTTAAGACCATTGTTTCTTGTCTGATTCTCATTCAATGTGAAAATTTGGTCACTTTTGATGTTGTCAATTTCCTTTAGAATTTTAAAGACCTGTATCAAGTCACCTCTGAGTCTACGCTTTTTTAGGGAAAACAGATTCATATGTTTTAGTCGATTTTCGTATGATTTATTTTTGATATTTGGAATCAGTTTTGTGGCTCGCCGTTGTACTCTTTCCAATCTGTTAATGTCTTTAATGAGATTCGGTGACCATACGGAAACAGCATATTCCAAATGTGGACGAACTAACGATTTATATAGCTTGTTAATGAGTGATGGACTTTTGAAATCAAAAGATTGCGCAATCAGTCCTAGAATCTTATTTGCTTTCTCAGAGGCTGAAATACACTGCTTGGATGATTTGAGGTCGTTACTGATAATTACGCCGAGATCTTTTTCACTATCCACTTTTGTTAACGAATTTCCAAATAACTTGTAATCGTACTTACTGTTATTTTTACCTATGTGCATTACCTTGCATTTACTTGTGTTAAATTTCATTAGCCACTTTTCAGACCATTGCTGTAATTTATCTAAATCTTCTTGAATATCTAATTGGTTTGAGTGATCATTTGCCACTCCGCACAGTTTTGTATCATCAGCAATTTTGGAAACAGTAGATTTTAGTCCATGGTCTATATCATTTATATATACTATGAATAGAAGTGGCCCAAGAACGGAACCCTGAGGAACTCCACTTGCAACACTTTTCCATCCAGAAGTTTTTCCATTTAAAACAACTCTCTGTTTTCGATCATTCAACCAATTACTAGTCCAACCTAATAAGCTACCACTTATTCCATGCAAAGCTAATTTAGTAAGTAGTCTTTCGTGTGGGACGGTATCAAAAGCTTTTGCAAAGTCTAGATATACTAAATCTATATTGTTTCTTTTGTCATAATTCGAGATAACTGTGTTGTAGAATTCGAGTAAGTTAGTCACGCAAGAACGTTTCCGTCTGAAACCATGCTGGCTATCATTTATCAAACGGTTACTTTCTAAATGATGTTCGATAGCATCTCTGATGATAGTTTCCATTATTTTTCCTACGATTGAAGTCAAACTTATAGGCCTATAGTTATTTGGTTTCTTTTTGTCACCTTTTTTGAATATGGGAGTAACGTTAGCTAGCTTCCATTCTCTTGGGACATCTCCGGATATGATGGATTTCTTGAAAAGAATTTCTAATGGAACAACAATCTCATTTTTCATTCCCTTTAAAATTCTTGGATGCCAACCGTCAGGCCCTGGTGTTTTATTAACTTTGAGTTTGTCTATACACCTTTTAATTTTTTCTTTTGTTATATTTACCGTACCGAGTAAGTTTACCCTAGACTTTTCACAGGTTTCAGTTTGGAATTCACCTTGAGGTGTTTCGTTTACGAATACCGAGCTAAAATAATTGTTTAAGATATTACACATTCCTTCATTTGAATATTCAAGTTGACCGTCAGCAGATAATAGTGGACCAATGTGATTCCTAACAACCTTTTTATCTCTAATATAACTATAGAATTCTTTGGGATTCTCTTTGGATTTCTCAGCGATGTTCATTTCGTATTGTCGTTTTCTTTTTCTTATTGTCTTTTTTAAATCTCTCTGTATTGATACATAACTTTCATAGTCATTAGATGCACCCGAGCACTTATATTTCTTATAAGCCTGTCTCTTTTTAGCAATACTTTTTTCAGTTTCCTTGTCGAGCCACTTTGGGCGAGCCTGATTTGGGGGACATCTGTCCTTAAAAGGAATGTAAGTTTGAATCATCTTAGTGAGCGTATTTTGAAATATTTCCCACATCTGATCTACAGGCCTTTCGTTTAATTTTGCCTCCCAATCTGTAAGCTGAAGCTCCTGACGTAGTTCTATGAACTGAGCTTTACTGAAATCGGGTATTTTAGAAACACAAGTATCTATTCTAAAATTGTTTAGGAGTTTGAATCTAACTAGGTTGTGATCGCTATTTGCAACAGATTCACCGACTTCTACATCAGTTACCATGCTTTCGCGGCTAGTGATCAAAAGATCGAGTAAGTTTCCATATATTGTGGGCTCATTTACATGCTGAATTAAGTAATTGTCACCAAAGAAAATCAAACAAGCGAAAGAAAATCAAACAAGCGACATAAAATGTTTAATAAAGGCTTTCTTATAAGCTTCATATTGGTTGATCTCTTCCATTTCCTGGAAATTAATGATAAACCTAGCCCTTTCATTTTCAGGGTCGATATTCTCCTTCAGAACCTCTATTTTTCTTTTTTCGTCCGTTATGTTTTTATTTACAATAAGAGTGTCTATCAAATTAAGATATTTGTTGACCCCATAGGTATTTGCTTCCCCCGTGAATTTGGGAATATTGATATTTGAAGTATGGACCTTATGTCTCAACACGTTATTCTGGGTTGTCATACCTTAT
>NC_134793.1:62987877-62990377 GCF_046742065.1 Oratosquilla oratoria | reverse complement strand
GCTGAGAGTGGAGGATAGATGGAGAAAGAGGAAAGGGACAAAAGGTAGGGAGGTTCTTAGAGTGAACTCCTTGAATGAAAAGAAAAAGGAGAAGGAGTACGAAAAGAAGCTGAAGGAGGAGTGGGAGGGAGTAAAGGATGGAGTAGAGATGGGTGTGGAGGAGGAATGGGGATGGTTCAAGGAGGGAGTCATAAAGTGTGCAAGGATGGTGTGTGGAACAAGAAGGACAGGGGGAAATAGAAGAAAGGGTAGTGAATGGTGGGATGAGGAAATTAAGAAGGTTGTAGAAGAGAAGAAGCGAGCATTCACAGATTGGTTACAAAAGAGGACGAGGGAGTCATATGAGAGGTACAAAGAAAAGAAAAGAGAAGTAAAGCCAAAGGTAAAGGTTGCAAAGAGGAGAGCAGATGTGAAATGGGGTAAGAGTATGACAGAAAATTTTGAAAGTAATAAAACGATGTTTTGGAAAGAAATTAAGAGAGGAAGAGGAGGCGAATCAAGTAGGGAAGAAAAGGTAAAAGGTGCAGATGGAGAGATGATAATAGAAGAGAAGGCAGTAAGGGGAAGATGGGCAGAATATTTTAGGGAGTTGCTAAATGTGAAGGAGGATAGGGAAGGAAAGATAGCTGCAGTGGTCAATGCGAAGAAAATGAGAGTGATGAGTGAGGAGAATGGAGGAGAAATAAGGAAGGATGAGGTGAAGGCAGTTGTTAAGATGATGAAAGCAGGTAAGGCACCTGGTCTGAATGGATGCCATGCAGAATGTCTGAAAAAGGGAGGTCAAGTGATGGTGGACTGGTTGGTGAGGTTATTTAATGTTTGCTGGAGAGAGAGTAGAGTACCGGGGACTGGAGGAGTGCCTGTATAGTTCCTCTTTACAAGGGAAAAGGGGACAAGTGTGAATGTAGTAGTTTCAGAGGGATTAGCTTGTTAAGTGTAGTTGGGAAGGCTTATGGGAGGATCTTGATTGAGAGGATTAGGAGAGGAACAGAAGGAGTAATTGGTGAGGAACAGTGTGGATTTAGGACGGGTAGAGGTTGTGTAGATCAGATCTTTGTGGTAAGACAGATATGTGAGAAACCTATAGGAAAGGGGAAGGATGTTCTGGGCTTTTATGGATCTGGAAAAGGCTTATGATAGGGTAGACAGAAAGGCACTGTGGGAAGTTATGCAGATTTATGGGATAGGAGGAAAGCTTTTGGGAGCTGTCAAGAGTTTTTATGAGAGTAATAGAGCTTGTGTCGGGATTGGAAATGGAGAGAGTGAATGGTTTGAGGTAAAGGTGGGACTTCGTCAAGGATGCGTTATGTCGCCCTGGCTGTTCAACTTATACATGGATGGGGTGGTGCGAGAGGTGAATGCAAGGGAAGTGGGTCAGGGATTGGAGATGGTTAAAGAAAATGGAGAAAAGTGGGAGGTGAGCCAGCTGTTGTTTGCTGACGACACTGCGCTTGTGGCAGGATCGGAGGAGGGATTGAGGAAGTTGGTGGCAGAGTTTGGGAGAGTATGTGATAGAAGAAAGCTATAGATAAATGTGGGTAAAAGTAAGGTGATGAGATGTACAAGGGGAGAAAGTGGCAGTAGACTGGAAGTGAACATTAAGGGAGAGCGACTATCGGAAGTGGATAGTTTTAGATACTTGGGTGCAAGTGTAGCAGGAAAAGGTGGAGTAAAGGTGGAGGTAGAATGTAGATTGAGAGAAGCGAGTAAATGCCTTGGTGGATTAAAGAGTGTAATGAGGAATAGACATTTAGGAATGGATGCGAAGAGGAGACTGTATGAAGGAGTGATTGTGCCAACAGCACTGTATGGGGCAGAAACGTGGAACGTAAGAGAAGAAGAGAGAAGGAGTTTGAATGTGTTTTAGATGAGGTGTCTGAGAAGTATGGTGGGGGTTACTAGGCTGGATAGTGTGAGAAATGAGGAGGTGAGGAGGAGAACAGGGGTGAAAAAGGATTTGGGAGATAGGGTTGATGAAAGAATATTAGGATGGTTTGGACACATGGAAAGAATGAGTGAAGAAACACTAGTAAAAGAGGTATGGAAGGCAGATGTGGAGGGAGTGAACATGAGGGGACGTCCTAGGATGAGGTGGATGGATGGGGTGAAGGGGGCTTTGGGGAAGAGGGGAATGTCTGTTGAGGAAGGAAGGGAGAGGACGGAAGACAGAGAAGAGTGGAGAATGGTTGTATATGGATGTTGTGATTGCATGAGGAGGAATGGGCGGGGGGTGGAGGGGTTAGTATGTGTGAGCAAATTTTGACGCAGCCCGAAGGGATTTCTCCCCGTCCTCTCCTTATATGCAAGGGGGAACGGAGAGGGGGGGGGTCGCCGATTAAATGAAGCGGCCTTGCTGTGGATGTGCTGTGTCTTGCGATACTGCTTCTGACCCAGGGCGGTGGGCAAGGTGCAGGGATGACCCGTCATCCAGAAGGTGCTAAGATGAGAGGGAGGGTGGGAGGGGTGTGGAGTGTATTTAGGGATGAAATGGGTGGGAGTG
>NC_134793.1:62968461-62973461 GCF_046742065.1 Oratosquilla oratoria | reverse complement strand
GTAAATCAGATAAATCAGAAGAAACATATCAAAGGGAAGGAAAGAGAGGTAGGAACTTCGCGTTTTTTTAGTTCAGCTATTGAATAGTATGAAAAGAAAGATAACAATGAACAGGAAGATGAGGCGTCTAATTGGCTGACAGCCCTACCAATCAGGGCAAAGGGATTCAACCTAAACAAAAGAGAATGCACGGATGCCATTGCCTTGAGGTATGGATGGCCATTGGAAAGGCTGCCTAACAGATGTTCCTGTGGTGCACAGTTTAGTCCAAACTATGAGATGATATGCAAGCAGGGTGAATTCTTCTGCATGAGACATGACGAAGGAAGATATCTCACTGTCTAAATGCTTCGGGAGGTATGCAAGTATGTGACCATCGAACCAACATTACTCGCACTAGGAGGGGAGAACTTCAAGGAACGCACGTCCAACACTTCAGATGAAACACGAGTGGATGTCAGCGCAAGAGTTTTCTGGACACGGGGACATTTGGCTTTCTTTGACATGCTAATATTTGATCCCAAGGTCCCCTGCTACAATAACCTAACTATTGAGGCATCCCACTCCCGGAACGAGAATGAGAAAATCAGTATGTAGGATGAGCGCATACAAAATGTGGACCAGGGCTCATTCACTCCTATAACCTTTACGACTTCAAGTGGGATGGGTAGGATAAATGAATTTCTGTATTAGGTCTCTTTGAAATTATAGATAAAATTATATATAAAAGGGTAGTCGACCAAAATCATTGGCGAGAGAAGGGCTAATGAACTGTGCCCATGGGAGACAGATCCTGACTGCTTTTACCACACAGTTCCATGAGGATGATGGTCGTTAAAAATAGTAGTAGTAGTAGTAGGAGTAGTAGTAGTAGTAGTAGTAGTAGTAGTAGTAGTAGTAGTAGTAGTAGTAGTAGTAGTAGTAGTAGTAGTAGTAGTAGTAGTAGTAGTAGTAGTAGTAGTAGTAGTAGTAGTAGTAGTAGTAGTAATATTGATAGTAATAATTAACACAGTAATAATGGTAGTAATATTAGCAATAATAGTAATAATAGTAGCAATAACAGAAACAGTAGTAGTAATGGTAATAGTCGTAGTAATAGTAGTAGTAGTAAAAGTAATGTCGTAGTAATAGTAATAGTAGTGCTAGTAATGGTAGTAGTAATAGTAATGGTAATAGTAGCATTAATAGTAGTAATAGTAATAGTACTAATAGTAGTATTCGTAATAGTAACAGTAGTAGTAGTGGCAATAGCAGTAATAATAGTTATAGTAGTAGTAATAGCAATAGTCGTAGCAATAATAGTAGTAATAGTAGTAATATCAATAGTTGTAGTAGTAAAAGTAATGATAGCTATATTAATGGTAGTAATAATTACTATTGATGGACGCTTCTTTCTGCTTAAAGGGTCAACTCGGGCCTGAACGGGATCTCGATAGACTCAAACTTAGTTCAGTCCTGACCCCCCACCCACCTCACCCCCCAAAATAAAAAAATCTGTCACCAAACTACAAGGGTTAAGTAATATGTGCTCCCCACTTAAGTCTCGTCTACTGGATAGCCTCCCCCAACCCACCAAATCTCCCGCCAGTACTCTCATAATTAGCAGCTCGGATTACCCCTCCCCCCTGCCGCCAATTCCACCCCTCACTCGTCGCAACGTCGACCGACGTTCCCTTTCTCCTATCTCCCGCCTGCCTCTTCGTCGTGCTTTCTTGGTCTCTGCGTTCTTCAGGGTCGAGCTGTGCTTGTCACCCACTGGTCGAGGCAGGGGACACTTTCCTTCGCCCATTACACCGAAGACATACACCTTGGACACACCAAACGAAACACTAAATATGAATCTCAACAAAATCAGTGCTTCTTCATTCCTGCCTTTACTTGTCACACTGTGCTGAGTATACCAGATGAGGTCTTTCCTTAGCTTTGTCTGGAGATTTTTTGCCTGCTTCTAACTGATCTCTCTGATAGTTTCTTGTTTTCCCCCACGATTATATATTTACATTTGCCAAAGAACTGTCGCCACCGTATTACCTCGAATACCTAAATTAACCTTTTCAGAGAGTAAGACGTACATAGTACCGACAAAGAACCCTACAGGTGTGTCCTGGCAGCCAGACTTCGAGGAAGCTTCATTATCAGATTGAAAGACAAGTGACGACATGACGTCATCTCGTTACTGTCGCGTAAGTTGTCGTTGCCTCCGCCGCTGCCGTCTGGCCGGCTTGCATGTCCAGATAAGGTCGAGTCACTGTCCGGGGGGAACGCAGTGTCCTCGCCCTGTACCAGCCGCACTCTTGTGTATGTATGCATTAGCATAAGCTCATGATGTTAACGTTCCATTACATGCATTTGTCTTTGTTCACCGAAGCAGATGCGAGCATAAAGTGACAGGAACACGATCTATGAACATGTAGCCAAATGCAGTAATTATATTCATCAACGCTGAATACAAGAAAACTATCAGTCCACAGACCATGCCATTGCACAAGACACTACAAAGTGTATAAACGCAAACCCATCCACATCAAAGTGTAAACATAATAGTAGGGAAACGAGGTCCATTTTATGGCTGAGAAATTATCTAAAAGACGAAAGATACCCCGATCTGTCCTAAAAATATTATCATTAGCAGATGACAAACTGTTGTTCCAAGAACTGTCTAGCTTCTGCAACCGGGATTTATTGATAATGGGTGATTTCAATTTTAATGACATTGATTGGATGGCCCTTGAATATGGCCATATAGGTCGTCGCTTGATAGACTTTCTCGGTGACAATTATTTAGTCCAGCATGTAAAAGAGCTCACAAGACATGGAAATTTACTCGATCTATTGATCACTTGTCGCGAAGGCATAATAACCGATGTAAAATTCGGTGAAACTATTGGAAATAGCGATCACAACTTAGATTCAAACTGCTAAGATTTTTTAGAATTCCCGATTTCAGTAAAGCTCAGTTCATAGGACTATGTCAGGAACTTCAGCTTATAGATTGGGAGGCAAAATTAAGCGAAAGACCTGTAGATCAGACGTGGGAAATATTTCAAAATGCGCTTACTAAGATGATTCATACCTACATCTCTTAAAGACAGACGTCCCCCATATCAGGCTTGCCAAAATAGCTTGACAAAGAAACTGAAAAAGTATTGCTAAAAAGAGACAGGCTTATAAAGAATACAAGTGCTCGGGTGCATCTAATGACTATCAAAGTTATGCATTAATACAGAGAGATTTAAAAGACAATGAAAAAACGAAAACAACAATACGAAATGAATATCGCTGATAAATCCAAAGAGAATCCCAAAGAATTCTATAGTTACATTAGAGATAAAAAGGTTGTTGGGAATCACATTGGTCCACTATTATCTGCTGACGGTCAACTTGAATATTCAAATGAAGGAATGTGTGATATTTTAAACAATTATTTTATCTCAGTATTCGTACACGTAACACCTCAAAGTGAACTCCAAACTGAAACCTGTGAAAAGTCTAGGGTAAACTTACTACGGTAAATATAACAAAAGAAAAAGTTAAAAGGTGTATAGAGAAACTCAAAGTTAATAAAACACCAGGGCCTGACGGTTGGCATCCAAGAATCTTAAAGGAAATGAAAAATAAGACTGTTGTTCCATTAGAAATTATTTTGAAGAAATCCATCATATCCGGAGATGTCCCAAGAGAATGGAAGCTAGCTAACGTTACTCCCATAATCAAAAAAGGTGACAAAAAGAAACCAAATAACTACAGGCCTATGAATTTTACTTCGATCGTAGGAAAAAATATGGAAGCTATTATCAGAGATGCTATCGAACATCATTTAGAAAGTAAATGATAGCCAGCATGATTTCACGCGGAAACATTCTTGCGTGACTAACTTACTCGAATTCTACAACACAGTTATCTCGAATTATGACAAAAGAAACAATATAGATTTGATATATCTAGACTTTGCAAAAGCTATTGACACCGTTCCCCACGAAAGACTACTTACTAAATTAGCTTCACACGGAATAAATGGTACCCTATTAAGCTAGACTAGTAATTGGTTGAATGATCGAAAATAGAGAGTTGTTTTAAGTAGAAAAACTTCTAGATGGAAGAATGTTACAAGTGGAGTTCCTCAGGGTTCCGGTCTTGGGCCACTTCTATTCATAGTATATATAAATGATAAAGACCACGGACTAAAATCTACTGTTTCTAAATTTGCTGATGATAAAAAACTGTTCGGAATGGCAAATGATCACTTAAACCAATTAGATATTCAAGAAGATTGAAATAAATTACAGCAATGGTCTGAAAAGTGGCTAATGAAATTTAACACAATTAAATGCAAGGTAATGCACTTAGGTAACAATATAACAGTAAGTACAATTACAAGTTATTTGGGTATTCGTTAACAAAAGAGGATAGTGAAAGGGATCTCGGCGTAATTATCAGATTTTAAATCATCCAAGCCGTGTATTTCAGCCTCTGAGAAAGGAAATAAGATTCAAGGACTGATTGCGCGATTTTTTTTTTTTTTTTTTTTTTTTTTACTTCAAAAGTCCATCACTCATTAACAAGCAATATAAATCGTTAGTTTGTCCACATTTGGAATATGCTGTTTCCGTATGGTCACCGAATCTCATTAAAGACATTGACAGATTGGAAAAGGTACGACGGCGAGCCAAAAAACTAATTCCAAATATCAAAAATAAGTCATACGAAAATCGACTAAAACATATGAATCTGTTTTCCTTAAAAAAGCGTAATCTCAGAGGTGACTTGATACAGGTTTTTAAGATTCTTAAGGGAATTGACAACATCAGAAGTGACAAAATGTTCACACTGAATGAGATTGCGACAAGAAACAAAGGTCTCAAACTGTCTGGAAATATATTTAATTTGGAAGTGGGTAGAAACAGCTTCGCCAACCGTGTAGTTAATGACAATGTAGTTCAATTCAAAGCTTTAAGAATCATTTAGATAAACACTTAAGCAAGATCCTGTAATGCCTATCA
>NC_134793.1:62950961-62953461 GCF_046742065.1 Oratosquilla oratoria | reverse complement strand
CGATTTCATTAAAAATTAACATGGACAGTGCAGCATGTGCTAGTGTATGGGCCCTGAGTGCTCTTGCATAAGCATGCCCAGTTAACATTTTTTCAACAGATGTACTTGCATAAACAGTACTAAAAAGTTCTTTTATTCCACTACCATTCATGATGAAACCAATTGCACCCATAAAAGACATCAATAAGTGGAAACCACCAAGACGTACAATAACATTATTTAGGTGTGAGTCTTGACCACATATTTCCACAATGTCTGGGGCCTTGATGTACAAAGGTTGATCAAAGGTAACAAAGCAACTTTGTTGCTTCAGTTCGTTGCATTTCTCTACAGCTTGGTTAAGTACTGTGTATATGGTGTCATAATTGGTAGGTGGAGCATTTGTAAAGGGAAGATATGAGATCTGGGACACATCATATGGGAAGTGTGCTGTACATTTCTCCATGTAACCATTCCAACCTGGGCACTCTGCATTTTTTTGCCATTTTCCAAGTAGCCATAAAAGCTCTGTTGTTGTTATTGATACAGTAGTGGACACTGGATTGATACTTGCCAAATCCCTGACTTTTATATTCAAGAGTCCTTTTACACTTTTACTTTCAAAGGTTTTAATAGGATTATGACCAAACTGCCCAACAAACGATGCACTAGGGATCTTCGTTAATCTAGTGATTGGCTGATCTGAAGTAATATTATTCTGAGGAGTAACACACTGAATTCCTCCCATACTGTGGAATGTGTTAAATCCATCAATAGTAGAGATGTTCACATCTGCATTGTCGAATACAAACTGTGCAAATGAATCATTCGGAGGTTCCTTGGCTGGATGTTGCAAAGCAGATACTTGAAAGAGTGCTGCCTCAGCATAGGACGCACATAATCCCAACGCAGAGAGCACGTTCAGTAGATGCTTAGAGCCATACTTCTGACTTAAGTGAACAGCAAGTCCTATTTGTAGAGGAGATATGAAAGAATTTGGTCTAGCTGCTGTAAGGATAGCATGTGAAATTGCTGTACATTTCCTATTCCATTTTCTTTGATTTCCTTTCTTGTTTTTTAAGACTATTGTCTTAACAAGGCACTGGAGAGTTTCTGGAATAAGTGAATCCAATTCTTCTAGGAAATTTTCTGGTGGTGGATACTGATCTGCTTCGTACATCTGCGATCTTATATCTTCAGCAATTATTCTGGCGGCAATCTTTACAATCCGAAGCCGTTCTTCCTTCTCGTCATGACTTCTATGATTTTCGTACCAAGCGTCAGTCAAAATTTTGTTTCCTGTGTCACGGAAACAGATCACTGGTTTTCTATATTTGTTCACAGAAACAATAATATCATGTCCATATCTCTCTATCAATTCAGATTTTATGGTTTTATCAGTTGGTAGCTCACCCTCATATTCTGAAAAAATCTCACTGAAAGTAAACTGGCATTCCTCTCGATTTTCCTCCAAGTAGTTAAAAGCATGACTCATTGCCTCAGAAACCGTAGAGCTTTTGGGACGACCACGTTTCATACCAGAAGATGTTTGGTAGAATTTTTTCATGCAGGCTGAATGGTACCTTGCCTCAGCAGCAACTAAATCCACTACGTTACATATACGAGTACAACTTCTTTGCCCCATTCATCTTTTCTCATTTCACCAGCTTTCAAAATAGTATCCTTAACATGCAGCATCTCTATACAGTGCACAGATTCACGATCACCTAAATATTTTTTGCTTTCTTTTTTCAAAAAGTCACTTGATGCATCTTTTCCACAAAAGAGACAATCATGAAGAAAATCAAACTGTAATTCTTGACTTCTCAGTGACGTTGTCGGCACTTGCGAGGTTTTCTGCCTTGCTTGGAAAGTTTCAGCTCTCCGTTCTTTTGTATACACTTTTCTACATTTTTCATGCACTTTCACACTTTTTAGTCCTTCTAACAGAGAATGTTTTCCGTCTTTCCACTTAATGCTATAATCAATCAGTGTATTTATTCCTTTCTCTTTAACTTCTCTAGTCTCACCCACTGAAAGCTGTCCATCGCATATTAAACATTTCCCCAATAAAGACATTTTACACCAACAACTGCCTGGGGTTTCACTGAAGCTTTAACTATCTATTTTAATAGTTCTGAAACAAAAGAAAGACTATAATCAAGTTAGGAACTTAGATATTTTATTCAGTATAGCATACAAAGGAAATTATTATATGATCTTTGTGCACTGTAGGTATCAAATAAAGATAAACACAATCTTTTCGCACATTTAGCGCAAAAACAGTGAGGTATATCACAAAATTGAATGAAATAACTTTTGTAGACAATTTTATGTTAAATAAATTTTGTTTCGATACATTTTTCGTTAAAATTAGTTTCTAGTGAGATATTTGGAAAAAACTGTTTTTGGTCGCCATTTTTTCAAGATGGCGGCCAAATCCGGGGGGGTAGAGGGGTGCAAAATTAATATGTTATTAAGTAAGGTATTATAAACACATTAAAGCTTATTGCAGCTTTCC